>NW_018164741.1:218114-244610 GCF_001263595.1 Phalaenopsis equestris | reverse complement strand
TCCCTTGTATGCCTTGGTTTCTTGCAATAAGTACACCACAAATTGTCTTTGTTCTCCTTCCCTTGGTTATCTCTACCCGAGTGTTTAGGCAGATCATTCTTCGACTTCTCCTGATTTGTTTTTGTTGCTAAGGCTGACCCATCCTTAGTATGTGGTTCTAGCATGACACCCCTTCGACTTTCTTCTGCTCGGATTAATGAGATTGTCTCTTCTAAAGACGGTGTATCCTCCTTGCCGAGAATTTGGATCCTAACTTGATCAAATTCAAAATTCAATCCTGCCAAAAAATCATATATCCGATCCTTCTCAATGAACTTCTTCAAAGTGGCAGTATCATCAGGGCATTTCATCTCAATTACTCGATAGTGATCCAGTTTCTGCCAAAGATTTTGCAACAGAGTTGCATAGTCTGTGACAGATTTGTCTCTTTGTTTAGTAGCACCAATTTTTTCCTTGATTTCATACACAAGGGCAGCATCACGGGCCTTCGAGTATGTTTGATTGATATAGTCCCAGATTTTCTTTGCGGTATTCAAGAACATGCAAGTGTCACTAATCGTTGGGTCCATGGAATCCCATAGCCAGGACATAATCTTGGAATCCTCCTCATCCCATGCGGTAGAGGCTGGATCCTTTTTTTTCTGGTTTGGTTCCAAGTAGGTGATTAAGCCTCCCTTTGCCCTTTAGATATGTGCGGACAATTTGGGACCATTTGAGATAGTTCTTCCCATTGAACCTGTTGGATGCCCGAATATTTTGCAACTCTCCAATTTTCTGAACTGCATTGGATTCTTCGGAAGGGTTGGAAAATCTGGATATAGTTGTTTCGGACATTGACATGGTGGGGAAGAGAAATTCGCAGCAATTAAGGCTAGAATATGCAGAGAAGGAAGCCCAGAGAAGAGAAAAACGGCAATGAAGGCTATCCCAGAAAATTCCAAGATACAGAGGCTGAAGAATAGTCGGTTGCATAAAAAAAACCAGCTGGGTAGGGAGGCCTCACGACATAGAAACAGGAATCCAATTGAAATTCCTGTGGATAGAGACAGAAATCTGATTAAAATTCCTGTAGGGAGACGCCAGCAGCAGAAAATCGGCGGCAAAAGAATCAGTGGGAGCGGCAAAGGAATCAGCGTCAAGGGGATACAGGTAACAGCGGTCGGAATCAGCGGCTACAGGGTGGAATCCTCTGGGGTTTCGAACCTGTATCTGAAACCATTTGGTAAATCAAAAAGGAGAAAAAATAATTTTGTATTTCCTTCTATTTTTGAATTGATAATACATGGTATTATATAGGAGATTACATGGAGAAAAAAATAGGAAACTGACTCGTTCCTAAATCTGGAAACTATTTAACTAATTCCTTCAATTTGAGAGATTACAAATTAATTCAAATTCCCTCTATTTAAGTGATTACAAATTAATTATAATTCCCTTAATTTAAGGGATTACAAATTAATTCTCCCAACCTTATTTCCATTTCAGACACACCTCGACAATTATACATATGTATTAAAGGGTAATCCATAAGATGAGCAATAAATAAAATATTTTCCTAAATTTCCGCAAATACCATTTCATAAAAAAGAGTATTATGATCTCAATTAAGTAAGCAAGCTAAATAAGGTTGCAAGCGTATCAGTGGGTGATATGGGATGGCAAGAAACCATGCTTACAGGATCAAGCTACTAAGACTTCTAAAGTTATGTAAAATACACAAATAACTAAAATTTTACATGATCATGCAAAATATCAATTAATGTTTTATTAAACATCAGTACTTTGCTAAGGCAGATAATCATAAATTTACCCACATTAACTACGTTATCACCTTCTTGCTTAAATTACATTTTTTACAAATACAAACAAGAGTTTATTTTTAACACAATCAAATATTTGAAATCAAGCAAGGCCACAAGCTACCTTTAGTTTCAAACAAAATCTAAACCTGAATTACATCAGATGATGCAAACTAAAATGAAATTTTAGTCAAAATATGTTCAATTATAAGTATTACCACTTCAAATGTAACAAAGTGGCTGGTCTCGCATTTCAAAAAAGTACCTTTAGTTTCAAACAAAATCTAAACCTGAATTAACATCAGATGATGCAAACTAAAATGAAACTTTAGTCAAAATATGTTCAATTATATGTATTACCACTTCAAATGTAACAGAGTGGCTGGTCTCGCATTTCAAAAAAAAAAAACCATCGTAAGCCATTTTATTTTTCAAAAAAAAAAAGCACAATCACCTTCTAATTACTGCAACATCACTTATATTAAAATTTGTCCCAAGTCTTCTCTTCAATTCCAATGATGTCCAACTTTTACAAGATAATTTGAATTTGTACATAAATACCCAAAAACTTGAGATGGTGCAAGAAACCACGGGTTAAATTCCAACATGACAAATTAATAAACTATTAGGAGGAACTAAACTGCATAATTCTATCTCATCATCATCATTACCCACATCCCCAATTTGGGTATGGTTATATAGATCTTCCACCATTCTTCTCTAGTGTCATGTTTATCTAGTTCTATCAACTAGTATTCTTCACCATTGTCTGGGTATTATTAGCAAGCACTACTACTAAAGCGTAAATAGATACAAGCAATAAAGGAAATAAAACAGATCTGCAGTTCCAAAATAAACAGAGAAACAAAAACAGCATTTTAGTTTCTAGATTGCTTGACTATTTGACAGTTAATAAGATCTTCATAATTAAAAAGAACAAATGAAAAAATAGAATGAGTATCTTACAAGAATTCACAAATATAAGCCTAATGCACTTCAACAAACATTGTCGCTCAAAAAAATACTGACGCAGTACCTTCAAATCAGAAATGAAATCAATGTTAGGCCTATCAAATCTCAAACAAATACACTGCTATCAGTTTTATGATATAAGTTGCCATGCAGGAATACATCGACATAAAACTGTTCTAGGAATCTGAAAATGCAAGGGATGATAACAGGCCGACAAAATGGCAGAAAATTACTCAGAAAAGTAAAATTGATGCAAGATGAAAAGCAAAGACGATAAAAAATGTAAAAAGCTCAGGGAAAACTGATGCCAGATAAAAAATTTTAAAAGAAGCAATGGTACACATTACCCCCAACAAAACAATGTTATCTGACGCAAAGAAGAAAATAAATAAGGAAATGCTTCAAATCACATGGATAGTCCTCTGTCAGAAATTCGAAAGAAAATTCCAAATAAAAGTTAAACATGAGAGAATGGCTATTAGGGCAGAACTAATAAGCTCTCAAGGTTGATAAAGCTCCAAGCCAACTACTTAGTTCTCCGTACACATAAGGGAAATCCAGAGAAACCCTGTTTTTCACAACCTGAGTCCAGGAGACGTTACACCCCAGAATGTATATAAATTTGTTTTCTATGCATAATTAGAGAAATTTGTATATAGGCAACAAGAATAATAAAAATAAACAAGAAAAAATATTTTTTTCATTAAATCAATAAAAATTACAACGGTAATCTAATAACAGAATAGATCAATATCTAACAAGAAATAAAAACAGAGAACTACAAAAAATAAAATTACCGAAACTGAAATAAATTGAAAAATCAACACCTGAAAATTTATTGTTAAATAAATTGCTCGTATGGTGATACTCCACCAAATGACCTAGTATAACTTACTATAAGGAAATACCAAGAGGTGATTTTGACGAATCAAATCCATAAAACAACCGGTATTTATTAAAATATAAACAATAAGATATTGAGGCATGCAATATGAACTACAAAAGAGGACAATTTATACATGCACACACAAACACACACAAGTTTGAAGAATTGAGTCGAATACTTTAATAGATATGAAATGTTGGCTTAAATACAGCTTGCTCGAATCCTAAACTTATTAAGGTAGTAACACCATATCTCCTAAACTTAGGAAAAAAATAACACTCATATCTCCAAGATGACAAAAATCAAAACAAATAAGTTAAAAAAATAAACTCCTATAACAATATGGAAATAACATTAAATAAATAAAATTTGAATAAAACATATATCACTCCCCACAAAGTCGAAGCATAGATGAATCATGTTCAACTTGGACTTGGAATCATCAAACAACGGGGGATAAAGATTTTTTGTGATAATATCGGTCGGTGGACCGGCAAATGGGATAAACCGAACATAAATATACACAGAATCGAGATTCTTCTTAATAAAGTGATGATCAATAGCCACATGTTTGGTACGATCAAGTTAGATCGCAGTATGAGCAATGCTAATGGCAGCCTTATTATCACAAAAAACATCAGATGAATGGTGGTCGGCATATGTAACAAGCAACATGATGTGCAACCAAAGGACTTCACACACACACAAAGACTGAGCTAAACTCGGCTTCAGCACTACTACAAGCAACAACGAACTATTTTTTACTTTCCAATTGACAAGGTTCCCCAAACGAACGAAAAATAACCCAAGAAAGATCGTCGTGAACGAACCCGATCCAATCAGCATCCGTATAAACCACAACAAAGCGAGAGGTATGACAATTGAACAAACCTGAGTCCGATGTCCATTTTAGGTAGTGGAGGATCTGATAGATAGCGATAAGATGGTGCTCGTAGAGGTCATGCATAAACTGACTTACGACACTAACGGCGCGACAAATGTCTGGGCGCATATGGCCAAAGATAAATGAGCTTGCCCACGAGGCATTGGAAGCATATTTTGTTCATCAAAATGGCATTAAAAACTTCAAATAATTTCTCATTGGGGTCCATTGGGACAACTACCGATTTACAAAGAAGTATATTAGCCTTGCCAATAAATTCATTACAAACTTGCATTGGAAAAGGCAAATGCCCCGAGAGGATCAAGCTACTTCTATGCCTAAGAAATGTCGAAGGTAACCCAAGTCATTAATCTCAAAAGATGCGGCAATGATTTCCTTGAGAGTCTCCAAAATTGGCAGATCGTCACCCATGAGCATGACGTCGTCGGTAAAACATGAGGATGGCAATACGGTCACCAGACATATGGCAAAGAAACAACATATAATCAGATTGGGACAGAAAGAAACCATGGCCCAATACAACTTGCGGCACTTGCCAAACAACACCCGTCGGGATTGTTTCAATCCATAAAAAGACATCCACAATCGACACACTTATCCACGAGAACAAGTCAAGTCAAATCCCGAAGGGAGAGATATATAAACCTTGCCAGCGAAAACGTCGTTCAAAAAAGCATTCAGATTCACGGCTAGGGATAACAGGACCCAAAATGCATTTAATTTAACAACCGAAGCAAACATCTCTTCATAATCAACCTCATAAATTTGTGAATATCCATTGGCAACCAACCGTGTCTTTTTGCATTCATGAGTCATCGGAGTTAAATTTCATGTTGAAAATCCAACTACAACTCATAGCTTTCTTTCCAAGAGAGAGATCAAACACGTCCTAAGTATGGTTACGACGAAGGGCATTCATCTCGCCCATGACTGCAACCTTTTAGTATGGGTCAGCTAACGCCGCCTCAATAGTGGATGAGAAATAATGATACATCAAAGATGTGGCAAATGCTTTGTAGGACAAAGATAGGTCGAACAAGACATATTTCTCCATGGGATAAAGAGGGTGCAGTGTGCATGATTGTACTTGTTTGTGTAACTGAATAAAGAGATTCAAAGCTTCACCTGGATCAGAAGTGACGCTTGTAAGCATCGTACCAGGGACGTCGGGAGGAGCGGACTCCCAGAATTGAGCGAGGCGCGGGCTCGATGGTAGGAGCATTTGGACTGGTCTCAATAGATATTTGAACAAGTATAGACACGAAGAGGGTGTAGTGGTGTTGGCCCAGTTGGTGGTGAATCTAGCAGGGTCGAAGATGCGTCAGGAACAGTGGTTGTAGGAATAGGAAAGATGACCACCATAGTTTAGAGTGGAAACAGGAACAGTGTCCAAAAATGAAGCTCCCCCTCACTTGAGGCGGTGTTTGGGAAAGATACATTTCAAAAAAGAAAAGAAAAACGACATCATCGTTAACATAGATTTTATTGGCAGTAGAATCAAAACACAACTTTTTTTAGTGGTGAAATAGCCAAGGAAGATAATAATTGAGTGGGGATTAAATTTACTACGTGTCGGGACTATGTTTCGAACAAAGGTTTTGCGATAAAATATTTTGGGCTCTAAAGAGAAGAACCAGTCTTGGCAAAAAAACATGACATCAAGATGGATAATGAGGTCCGAAAGTTGTGGATTTTTGCGGGAACTCTATTGATGAGGTTGGTAGGGGTAAGGACATAGTCATTCCAAAAATGCTTAGAAACATTAGTTTGAAACATAATGAAATCAGCAACTTCAAGGTGTCTACTTTTTCGCTCAGCTACATTGTTTTGTTGGGGGAAATTCGTACAAGGTCTATCATAAAGGATGCTCTTACCAACCAAGAATTATGACAATATAGAGTTAAAGTTCTGAAGGACTTGAAAAGTGCATTTGAATTGAGTTAGAATGAAAGAGTGAAAATTTTTAAATCTGACAACAACTTCAAATTTACTATTAACATATACACCCAAGACTTTCGAGTGTGACCATCAATGAGAATAAATAACCATTGTTTATTGGTATAGCTCGAAGTTTAAGAGGATCCTCAAAAGTTACAATGAATAAGTGAAAAAAACTATGAATGGGTGTGCGAATGAGAAGGATATGACACACATTGATGCTTAGTTAATTTACAAATTTCACATTTAAAGAAGATAAATTTTTATCAATAAACATCAAAGAGTCTAATTGTTTTAAATAATGAAAGTTGAGATAGCCAAAACAATAATATAAAAGCATAATTGGACATGAGTGCTAGCGTCATCAACTACGAGATTGAGTGTTAGCGTCATCAATATTATTTTCTTGGAAAAAATTGTCCGACCACCCACTTAGCAATTTCAATCATTCTCCCTAACGACAATCCTGAAAGACACCAAAATCAGGGGAAAAAATGAGATATGCTGTCAAAATCACATATTACCTAGCTGACCAACAAGAAGTTACACTTAAGCAAAGGAACGTGTAACACAGATTCCAAATTCAACATAGCTGCTCGTAAAATTGACCATTTACCCGTAATGGAATTAAAGGAGCCATCAGCAATTTTAATTGTATCTCGCACAAAGCAAAGAGAATACATCGAGAGAAAAAAAAGAACTCTCAGTCGTGTGTCCACGAAACCAAAAAAACAAAATCAGCGAGAGCCATAAATACATTGCCTTGACGGACATAAGAGGTCAACGGAGGAAAACTAAAAATAACCAAGCAGCTCAATCAAATGTTTCGCCTAATTCTTAATAGATTTCGACGAGTCCGAAATGGGC
This sequence comes from Phalaenopsis equestris, assembly GCF_001263595.1. Lineage (NCBI taxonomy): Eukaryota > Viridiplantae > Streptophyta > Magnoliopsida > Asparagales > Orchidaceae > Phalaenopsis > Phalaenopsis equestris. The sequence goes on along the minus strand of NW_018164741.1, from coordinate 237,244 downwards.
AGAGTAGGTGTCAGCTGAGTAGTTGTGGATTCAGGGGTCGTTAACGAGACCTATAGCGGCTTAAGATTTGGCTAAAAACTTATTTGTTGGTTTCCCGTGGAGCTTCCAATGCTTTTCATGGGTTATAATAGGGTTTGTGGCAAAAATCACATGTGGGGTCATTAGCTCAAAATCACGTAGCAGAGTATAGAGTACTCTTGGAGACCAAGGCTGACAGCTCGCCTAAAGTAGTTAAGTTTTCGAGCATGACAAGTTTTCAGCTTTCTTTGCGGCGAATCTCGGTGAATGCTTCCCAGGTTAAAAAAAGAGAGTCGCAGCCAAGTATATAGCCGCAGACTTCATCGAGATCCTTGTTCAGGCTAGCCAGAAATTTAAACACATGATCCTTGCCCAAAATCTTATGAAAGAGGAAAAGATCTGCGGATAGCAAAACATACTATAATACTAAGCATTTTCTTTCTTAATCATTTGATGTTAAGAAATTGAAACACATTATCATTCTCTTTCTTAATCATTTGATACTAAATACATTTTGTCTTTTATGTGTGACCATACCAGCATCAATATATGGGATCGCATCAAGACTTCATAGCTAAACATATTTCGGTGAGAATGGTACTAGGATGTGAGATTTCCTATGAAGTTACACAATTGGGACAAAGTCGTGATGACAATAAGCCAAGGCAGACAATATCTCAAAAGGTGAGAGTTTGCGTTGTTACAGATGGTCCCGAAGATAAGAATATCTACATAGTGAAACATTATGGGATAAGAACTGACAATGACGCATACTAAAGCAAAGATTGTGCAAGCAAAATGAAGCTAAATTCTCAAACATCGAGACATGTTTTGGTATAATTATTGGATTTTCAACAAAAACTCTAGAATTAAGTGTGCACATACAGAAGCACTCCTAGAAAGAGTGATAACCTAAGAAGTTACAACAATGGGGCAAATTGTGAGACTGCTGGGCCAAACTGAACAATATCACGATAGTTGCTTTTACACTAACAGCGATTCAGGAGGCTCTCTGTAACGCCCAAATTCCAGAAATCAGGTAAAGCTCGGCACAATTGAAAAAGTACCCAAAATTTTTCGTCTCCCGCATTTGATCGAAATAATCTTATTAAATTCTACGCATTAAATCGATTAATTCAACATAAAACACCATACGTGAATAATGAATGGTTTGAAAAATATAAAATAATAAAGTTATAAGTTTAATTAAATTAATTAAACTTTATTTAAATCGTAAGTATTTCCTTAACCCTTTGTTATTGTAGCCAGCCGACATCTCTTAGGCTTTTTATTTCAATCAATCAAACGAATAGGGCAAGAATTTGCGCATTCTTCCCCTCTCCCTATTTTCTTTCTCTCGAACTCCCCCTCTCCCTGTTCCTTTCATGCTCGGAAAAAGTAGGCGAGCCCTGTGAGCCCTGTGAGCCCTGCGAACCCCTTGCTAAAGTGAACGGGACAAACAGGCAGCGAACTGAACAGACACATGGTGGTTGCAACTCGGGACTTAGGGCTCCGTGGTGAAATCCAAACGTATGAATCTCTCTCTCTCACCATTCAAAGCTTGCATTTCCTTCCTCACAATTTCTTATTGAAGTTTGCCTCGTTTTTCGTGTTTTTCTAGTTTCTGAAAGCTGTCAAAGGCGTTGATTGTGTGTCGGAAGTGTGGTAATCGTTTTACAAGCTTCCAAAAGGGATTTTAGCACGAATTAGATATGGGCAAGTAAAGTTGGAGGTAATGGGAAGAAAATTAGTTGGTTTTTGAAAGCATATTTATGTCGAAAAGCCCCTTTGAGGCATGTTATGGGGAATGAGTTATGTATGTTTTGGGTTAAATCATGTTATGAACATGAATTCCATGAATTATTATAATTTCTACGTTCCCTGGGTTGTTTATACGAGGCAGTGAGCTTGAGAGGAGCGTGTGGACACTCGTCGTATGACTGCTCCATCTAGTTAGATGAAATAATAGTATTAATTTAAGAAAAATAATCTTATATAGGTTTGCAAATGATTTCTTGTTAGTCATTAAAGTATTTAGACTTCATGCATATTGTAGATGATTACCTACTTAAAATGTAAGAATGATAGTAGACATATTTTACTACAAATATAATGCTATGTATACTATGATGATTCATAAATGTTATGTTATACTTTGATATAATGCAGGTATTCATTTATGATTCATAAATATATATGAAATATCAATGAATGTATGTTACAGGTATTATGCTATAAGAAATGACATGAGTAATGAATGGGTAGACTATTACATACAGGGATGTATTCCCGACACCTGATATTTATATGAGGAAGAAACTCTAGAAACCGTTGGTATTAGACGTGACAGAACGTTAAGAAATTGTAAGTATCAGAGGGGTTGTAAATATTGATATGTTGAGGGAAGTTCAACCTTTATCTATTGTTTATATGATCTTTAGGGCATTATGAAAAAACTTGTTTATATGATCTTTAGGGCATTATGAAAAAACATGAAAATAGTTAAACTTTATACATTAAACAAGTGACATTATTAAGATATGATATCTATCAAATGAATGAACATGCTTTTGATTATGGTTATGATTTCATGCTTACGAACTACACATTACACTGTAGTCTTGAATTTTGTACCTACTTTCTCATGCAAGCATGTATGCTTTATGCAGACATGTATAGTTTTCTAAGAGCATGCATATTAATTCTTTTTCATGTGTAAAATCTTATATTAGCCCTAATAATTCTCTGAACTTATTGTTGTTCATTCTTTGTTGTTGCCTTCAAAGTAAAGGCAACAAGCACCGGGGCGAGTAGCCAGGTGTGTCATTGTACAGCTTTTGCACGTTAATTTTGGGAGCTTTGTATATAAATTTTGGGTAAGTATTTTTATTATTTTGGATTTAGCAGCTCTATAAAGTTTTCATGTTTTGGATGATTTAAATTTCATGCTTTCGAATATGTAATTAAAATGCAATGTATCATGTATGTGCGGTGATCCAGTTAAACTAATTCATCACCAACTCTGTTCTGATTATAAAGTTAGGACGAGTGTTGGTGAGAGTTGATCTGACCCAATCGTCAGCCTCTGTGGCACCCAGCCGACCCCTAAAAAGAGGGGTCAGTTGGGGTGTGACTCTCCAACAAAAATATGATTAATGAAACTATAAATTGATATATTAGATTAACCTCTTAACAAGTTTAATTGCATTAAGTAATTTTGGACTTGTGAACATGCATGAAGTAACATGGAAAGTTGCAAGCAATAAAACACAACAAGAAGGCTACAAAAAAGATGGATGAAAAGGCATCAAGAAAACATCTCGTTGCAAAACGCTATTTAATATAATGCATCCTTGCCAAAAAAAATAATCCAAAGGGAGAGGATTATTTAGCTTGCCTTACCTAACCTTCTTTGCTTTCCATTCCTCTATGAGTATCTAACAATTAGACAACTACCTACATGACACAGAAGGCATAGCAGGATTGTAGACATTCATCGGGAGATCAAATGAACAACAGCAACAACTCTATATCCCACTAATTGGCGTCTGGCTACATGAATCTTTTTTCTCCATTGTGTCCTATTGATTGTCTTATATAAGAAAATAACATGAAGCAAAGAAAAATACCAAATCAAAGACTTAAAGATGTTGAATTTTCAAGAAATCATATTGTAAAAACATCAAGAAAGAACACATGAAACTTAAACCTAAACTTACTTGGGATTGCAAAAAATGGATCCACAAAGCAAAAAAGAAAGAGCGCAGAACTATAGAATATATAACATAGCATATTTTAGTTCATTGAGTTAGATTCAATTTAGTTTGATAGATTGAATTGATAGAGAGAATTTGAGTCCACTTTAACTTAATATGGCATAAATGTTGTCAAATTTTGTTCATATTGGCTCAATCAATCTTCATAAAATACAATTGGTTGGCAAGCTAAACAAAAAATCTTCCTCCTCTTGTAGGCAATCACCAATGTCGGATGAAAGGAAGTGAAAATAGCCTAAACCACAAACACCTCCGACCACCTAAGGACCAACCAATTGGAATCCAAAAATGGATTTAAAGCGAGTTGCACATTTGTAACCTCAATTAGCAATGTGACCTTAAATTGTAATAAATTTTCAAAAAATTTCAAATTTTCCTTCATTTAGTCACCATGCTTTTTATGCTCTAACTTATTGCAAGACAGTCTCAAAATATTCCCTATGACGAGAAATAGTTCATCTCTTTATTTGTAAGCAGTGATACTCATGCATGCTTGATCCAAATAGTAAGGCCACAAACCATCATGAAACTTTTCCATCAATCTATCAAGCAAATTTTTTAATCACCATCACACCTAGGGCCCTGACGTCATTGTAAAATTTCCAAGTTTTCCGATCAACCAACAAAAAGGGGTTAACAAAGATTAAAAATCTGTTTGAAAAAAAAAAGATGAACAAATTTATTGATGTAAAAGGAACCCCATGGATATCAGAGAGGAAAATGAGGAAAATCATCAAAAAAAAGAAAAGAGAGAGAGAAAAAAGAATAAATGAGGGGAATCTTTTAAGTATCATCCAGGCAAAAACTTAAATAACATAAAATACTATAATATTTTAAAAATAATCAAGATTTACTTTTATGTGTGTATTGTGCTGCATTACTCCAATAACAAGTGTTATTTTGTAAAATGCAAGAACAAGATACATGAAACAGAAATTTTGTTGTCATAGTTTAAAATGTGTACTCTTTAATACATTTTAGTAAGATATAAAAAAGGAAAGTTATTTTGAACAATTTGTATGCATGTGTATTATACAACATCCAAATTTACCAAGTGTTTTCTGGGGTAAATTTATATGACTACAACTAATAACAGCTGGTGATAGCAAGTCGTTTGCTAAAAATACAATGAAAAAAACTTGGATCTTTAAATATAATACATTATGCAGCGATGGGTGACAATCATATATATTGCACTTACTAAAACACAATGAACAAGTAAAGACAATAAATAAGAAAGAGTATCAATATATTCAAGATTATGAAGAGAAATATAGTAGCATTACCCACTGCAAAAAATCTTGCGCTTCAACATAATCAATAGACTTATCATGCCCAACAAATCTGCTAGCCAAAATGTACGTCTGCACCTCATCCAAGCACTACAAATACCACATAATATAATCTCAAAAGTTAATTTAAGAATGTTAATAAAAATGTTGAAACATATCCAATGAAAAAAGAAGACAGCAAGTCATTGCGATTCTATAGGTTTGTGTTAAACAGTTGCCTAGTTGGTGAACAGTACATTATTATTATGAAAAATTTATATACGTACCACACAATTCTTATGTATTTACATTTACATATCTCACACCTAAAATCTCACACCTAAAATTTTATATTTACATGCATGGCACTTTGGTGCTTTAAACCTATTTTCACGAGCAGATGGTTTTCACTTTTAAGAAATGGTAATAGTGCTAACTTTTATGTCATATTGAAGATTTCAGTGCTATATGTGTAAATATGAAAGTTTAGGTGTGAAATATGTAAATATAAGAATTTTGTGCCATGTATGTAAATTTTCCTATATTTTATCAATTATTAAAGCACAAATCTTGTTAACCTTGAAACAAATGGAGATGAATAGAAATAATGTTAGAGCTCAAAATCATTTCAACGGCCATTTTCATAAATGCAAATTTTAATCAAATAGAACTAAAATAGAAATAATCCAAAGAAAATTTGTAAAAGAATTATTGAATTTCCATATTAGAATCTTAAAACCGATATGACAAAATAATTTACCTAAGTAAAATTAATTGACTCCATAAAAGTATTTGATATAGTAAAAATAATATAATAAGAAGGTCTTATTAATGCACTAAAATTCTCAAATAATTTTTTCTTATTGAACGTTCATATCAGAAAATAAAGATCAGAAAGTGTGGCTTCAAATTAAGTTAATCAGTGAGTCATAGAAAAGTAGAAAATTATACATTTCAATATTGACAAAAGGTAACTTAACAACTACGTGTAGATTAGATCTCACAACTTATAGAGATTAAATACAAGCTTTATCTTCTAAAATGACGATCCAATTAATACTTATTCATTTAGTTGTGTAAGATAAAAGAATCAGAAATAATGTTAATCTAAAGGAAGCATACTTTATTATTTCTTGTGCCCCTATACGACAATGACACTAACAAGCCTTTATCACACTAAGTGGGGCCGACTACATGAATCATTTTTCTCCATTGTGTAAGTGTCATATTTTCATTTAGTTCAAGAAAATTAAGATCATTTTTTATTCAGCATGCCCAACTCTTTTGATGTCTACATTTATCTTTCTCAACATACGTTGAATCTAAAACATTTACTCTCATGATTGGATCATCAGATGGTCGATGTTTAAAGTGACCAAATCATCTAAAGCTCTCACTAATATTGTCTGCCACTAGAGCCACGCCAACCCTTTCACGGATATATTTGTTTTTCATTTTGTCTTTGTGTAAAGTCTCTCATTCACCTAAGCATTCTCATCTCAGCAACACTTAACTTAGTTTTATGCTTCTCTTTTATGGTTCTTGTGGGGCCTATATTGAAGATAATTTATAGGTTTAAACATACAAAAGAAATTTTTGAAAAAGAAAAAATTCATTACACATGCTTCGTTCAGCAAAAGATATACCCATTAGCCCTCTTTAGAAAAATTAGCATGGTCCCCATATGTCAATTAAAGTTATAATTAAAACCCTTAAGTCAATATCTAGTCTTCACATAAGTCCCTAAAAACTAGCAATGCTAAACAGGGTTTTGAAAACCAGACCGAACCGATCCAACCTGGATACAAGAGTGGCTCTGTTGCGGATGGGAGCAATAACTGGATTAGCAGTGAATCGGCGTTGAGCAGCTCGAATCGTTGGTCCAACCGAAAAAACCGTTCACGATTTAAGAGAACCGCTCATTCCCATTTCTGTCACTCGTCGTTTTGTGGAAGAATATAGTGGCACGGTGAGCAAAGAGTGGAAAAGCAAATGGGTGAAAGCAATTCATATGAGGCTCTACGTGGGGAGTTTCCAATTGAGCCAAAAGCATTGGGAAGAGCAGTCAAATATATCATGGGATATCATGCTGGCATGGTAGATGAGGTCAATAGGAATCTCGAGGAAATTAAATTATAGAAAGAAAATTGCACTAAATTTTACTCATTTTAAGCTCTTTCAACATTTAATTTTTATTCATTATAATTTTTTTAAAGTTATAATGAAGTGATACTTATATTTCATATTTCGATTTTTTAAAAATCAATTATTAAATTTTGAAATAATTTATCATCAAAATTATTGTGGTGTTTGTTACTTAAATATTGAGAAGTTTATTTTATATTTAATAATTAATTTTTTTAAACATCATTTATGGCATATTTAAATAAACTTCTATTTTATTATGTCATCTGGTTGAACCCGGTTCAACCCCGATTCACCCTTTGAACCTTGAATCTCTTCATTTACCAGTTCAATGTTCGGTATGTTTTTCACAACCTTGATGCTGGGTGTACTTATGTATGCATTTTCGTGAAATAGAAATGGAGAGGAAAAATATAAGATATTGGTTGGATCCTCCTAAGAAAACATGACTGGTGTTTCTTTTCTTTACCCTGACAAGTCATTTGCAATAGTTACTAGCATTGATGTATTCCAAAAAATGTAAGAGATGCACAACTTAAGATGGATAAATAAAATGCACTATATTGTTTGAGAATAACATAAGTAAAATGTGTAAAAGGAGACGGGAGAGTGCAGTGGCATGTTTATCCATGGATTCCTGGAGTTCTAGAAAATGCAGCGCCACCAGATTCTCCTCCTGAATACAAGAACTCCCACCGTTGACTCCAAAAAAAATGTTAACAATAATGATGTTTATTGGGGGCAAATACATCTTTTTTCTGCTTTATTGGAAAGACTGGCACCTTAACGGGGGCATGCCAGTCAAGCAAACCGGGTTTTCGACATGCAAATACCATTCAAGTCCACTCTACTTGGGAATTAAGCAAAAATAAAGACGGGGAACAGATTTTGAAAGATTTAGCATCAAGCAATGGCTTTGATGTTAAAGAACTGTGATCAATTCCGACAACTTGCATTGATTCACTATTTAATATTCAAACGACTTTTTAGCAGTTAAATCACAAATACCAGTAATTTGCTAGCCCGAAGCGCGGCTTCCCTCAACTTCGGTTTTATGACAAGGCTGTGTACTCCGAGGAGTAACTCGTTCGAATCCAAGGCACGCCTAGATGCCTCATTTGGGGCCTTGAATCGTGAAACAGAGTCCAAGAACCAGGCGTGATTTCTCTTTAGCTTATTTGCCAGATTATCATCAAGTTCAGAGAAAGAAAGAGCACTTTCAAGCTCTTCTAGGAGAACGACGAAGGATTCCCACCATAGAGAATCGTCTAACCGCTTAGAACCCATTGACGTGGCAGTGGCAGGCAATGCGATGGTGTCCGCTGCGGCTGAGGTGTGGCTGACGCTGCCAGTAACGACGCCGTAGGAGCTGGCTGACGCAGGAGTGCTAGCCATGGCGGAAGGCGAGGGGTTGTGGCCCTGAGTTCCGACTGATGCGAAACCCTAGTTGGGGCTCCCGCGCTTTTGTATAGTTTATTATTAGCGGCATTTACGTACGTACCACCAATTCTTTAGGGAATGCCAAAGGGTATAATTTTTCTTTTTGTATTTTTACAGACTTGCATGCCTACCCCTAGGCTTGTAAGGCTTGTAAAAGAACCAATGCACCGTATAGAGAACTCTAGTTATGCTCAGTTAAATGTCTGTTAGGGCAGCTGAAGCTTCTCAATTTTTCGCCCTAGAAAGCTATTGCAGATAAGTTGCTAAGCGGAAACTAACTGTTTGTTTATTGTGTTGTGTGAAAACAACTGTGACGCAGCTGTTTTTGAAAATATGATTATTCTGCTCATGTTTAGTAAAACAGTTTAAAATACAACTGTAAAAGTCACATATTTGATGTTTTAGAAGTAGAAATTCATTTCAAAACAAAATAAAAGTTCAGTTACACAACTCACTTAACAATGAGTACCAAAATGGCTAAAGAAAAATAAAAAAAAAACTAATAAAATTACAAGTAAAATAAATATGATATTAATTTTAACATAACCGTGATGTATGTCTCGTCCTAAACTGTCCTCCAATGAATTAGTAAATAAATAAATTTAAACAATTTTTAAAATCTCAAAGCTTAAATAAACTAAATATAAAGCTAGTCAAACATATTTATTTATGTTCACTGACAAACCCATTTGTTCTTCAACAAGTAATTTGGTAAACACTCGATATTAAGTTCGATAATGATTTGTATCATATGTTATATATTATTTACATTAATTTTAATTAACTGTAATTTATTTAATTATACAGTAATATATTATTATATTAATACTATTTTTTAGATTAATTATTAGTTAAATACTTGTTTTATATATATATAACTGTTTAATACATATTTATTTTCTTAAATTATTAGTGTTAGATGTGAAAACGCATAAAACTTATGCTTTGTATATGAAATGACTCTTACAATTAATTTAAATCCCCCGCAAACTTCACTTTTCTTCTGGCCTCTCACAGTTTTGTCTTTTCAGGTTTTCCCCAAAACATACGAAATTCTGAGTTGTTAAGGCGTGCAAGAATTGAAGGCAATGACAAGATAGTGGCATCCAAGGATCTCTGAAACTTTAATTTCACATATCTCTCATTTTCACTATTCTCATAAGTTTGACCCAATTAAAATGTGGTGTTGAAAAAGTTCAATTCAATCATTATAAAGTAGTATATGATGAAGAATAAGGGCGATACAACAACTTAATATAAAAATATCAACAAAATTGTCCAAAAACCTTGGGTAAGTACAAGTGCTTGTCGTTGTGGAAAAACCAACACCTGCATTTGAATGTGGGAGTTAGGGTTGTGAACGAGTCGATTTTGTGCTAAAGCAATGGTGGCTTCAAATTAGATCAAAATTATTTTAAATGGAATAAAATCGGCTTGTGGCTCGATTCAACTAAATTTCGATTCGAACCAGATAGAAATTAAACAATTTATGAGTTTGCTTGAATTGTAAACGAGTCGACTCAAATTTGAAATGAGTAAGCTCGAATTTTATTTTTTGTTCTTGAGTCGAATAGATTAGGCTCAAAAGCTGAATCAAGTCAGCTCATGTCAGCTCGAAAACATAATGATCTAGCTCAAAAACTTCCTTTGAACATAAATTATTTATTTATATCATAAACAAAGTAAAGTTCACAAAAAAAGGAAATTATTTTCATTGAAGAGATCATCAATTTACAAATTTGCAATTAGGCGAAACTACAAAACATTTATTATTGGCAAACTTGTATGCAAAACTCATAAATTAAAAATTACACATTACAAATTTACAATTTACAATTAAAAATATCAAATATGAAAATTACACAACTTCAAGTATCAATTACTCTTCCTTCTTAAATCTTGATGCTTTCATCCTCAAAAATCACTTCAACGCTGCAAAAAATAAAAAATAAAACTTAGAAGTTAAAAATTTCTTTAAGTATTTTAAAAGTTTGCATGAAATAATAAAAATATAAACTCATTAAATCAAAATAGGAGTAAACAAATATCTTCAGTTTTCATATTTAATTTCCATAAGACGGTTGACTAGTCAATACATTTCAAAAACTTAAAGAAAATATCTATGCAAATACTCATGTAAATGTTACCATCACCATATGAGTTTTTCCTTTTTTTTATGAAACAAATAAAGCAGAAAAAAAAATGCTCATAGCCAACTTAATTTTAGTTTCAGAGTCTTACAGGCATACTACTTCATTCTCTATTACATTCCATAAAATCAACTGAAACAAATAGAATAACAGCAAGACAATAACATATAGAAACAAACAAGTATGCAAAAGAATAACCAAAGAGAGTAATCAACCTATTTCATTAAAATCTTCTAGCCAGTGCTAAAAAAAGAATATGAAAACACAAAAACAGCTAGCATTGCATTCTTTGCTTCTCTCAAGTATTGCAATCCATAATCCATTGAAATTAACATAAAAAATACCACTTTTAACTTTGATTTTTACATATTTTCCACCTTACCTATGAATGAAAATGTGTATTTCACTATTTAGAAGCTGAGAGGTAGTATTATTTGTGTGATATGACAGATTTGGGTGGTATAAATGAAGAAAGTGGAGTGTAAGAGTTAGACATGTAAATACAAAGGAATTGGTTGGTATGTATATTATGATAATAAAAATAAAAAAGTAAAGATTATTCATGAATTAATAAAAAAAATAAAATTTTATTCAGGGGCATCTACTAAATTACTGCACAATTCTTATATATTTACATATCTAAAACCAAAAATCTCATATTTTCATGCATGATCAGACTTCAGAAACAACAAGAATCAATTAATCAAGACATTACAGGCCAATGTAAGTGCTAGTACCTGTATACAACAAACATCTATCTTGTCACACGTATGGATATAAAAATAAAGCCTAAATAAGATAATCAGCAAAATAGGTAAGTTTAGTGGTCGCATCAACTTTTGATGTTACGTCTTTTAGGATGTTTGTTTGAGCCTACGAGATTGTACTCTACTCCAATATAATATCACATTGCTTATAAATGTTCACTTCAGTTCTCCGACGTGTAATGATGGCACCAGGTTGAATTTCAGTCAGAGCGCACCTGTATCCTGACTCTGGCACACTTGGGCTTGCCCGCTTTTGGTGCACCTACACCAGGAAAATAGTGCACTCGTATGGAGAAACCGAGCGGACAGAGAAAATGTGCTGACTTTTAATACTTTATGTCTTAGTTGTAATAAGATGGTCCCAACAATCCTTCGTTGGCTCAACTTTATTCTGAAATGTCTTTATAAGGCCTTTCATGTATTAGTGCAATAGTTAACGGAGAAATATAAAGATTGGTGAAGCTCTTCACACTTTCCTATTTGTTGGTTTTAAAAATAGTATCAGAGCCCCATCCTCAACAGGCTTTTCCCTTCGATCCTTTGGATGATTGCATCCTCTCAAGTCGGTTCTTCTTGATCCTATGTGTAATGTTTTCTTCCTCTCTACTCCCATCTCTAGATTCTAATTCCTCAAATGATACATACGATCCTTATTCTCTCTCCCAAAAGATACCTCCATCCCTAAAATTTCTCATGGAAAATGTTGGTAACATTGTTACCATCCAATTGACCACGAAAAATCATCCTAATTGGAGCTCACAAATATAAAACTATTCAAGGTGGATGAGTTTGAATCATGTTTTCAAAGAAAGCCAGTTTTCCCATCTTCTTCTTCTAGTGGTACCGATTATTCGCTGAACAATGCTTATCAAACCTGGAAGCTCATAGATCAAAATCTTATTGTTGCCCTCTGTTGGCATCAAATTTTTTATGTCACATGTATAAGAAGTATAAATGAATGAATCAAGACTATTTATTATTCATTCATAGAGTCTAATAGCTCAATACATCCATCTAGACCTCCTTGTACATGTATGGGGCACAAAACCAGGATCTGCGATGATTCAGCCTTACCTGGGAGAATCCATAGTTAGATTGCATCAGGTACAATTTGTGATACATTTAATGTCCATTCTGGTTTTTAGAGACCATAACCCATCTATTTGGGTCCTCCCATAGCTAAGGTAAGAAATGAGAACCACCCACAAGAGTTTCCGAAAAATTAGAGTTTCAAGCGATGTACTCGCATGAAAGTTTGGAGCGCCCTTTGGCACCAAGTTCCCTTGGAAAAAGACAAATAAAAGTTATTATTTTTGGAGTTTTGTAACTATATTTTAGTCATATTTAAACTCACATAGCTTTTGAATATAGAAAACACTCCACCATGTGTTTTCCACAAAAATCGAGGTTTTCAGCCCTAATTGATGCTTAGGCGCCTAAGAGACGGGCCCGGTGCATAAATGCTAGTACCCAGGAAACTAGATACTTAAAACATCTCTAGAAACCCAAGAGGCTAGAAATTATGTGTCATGAATTTGGTGCCTAGGGATAAACTATTTCAAAGCCTGATTTCTCCCTCAATTTTTGTTTCTTTTTACGCCCGGAACAACTCCCAAGCATCCGAAATTCTAGGATTTCTTGCTCAATGAGAACATGTGCCTTGGGGAGGCAAAAATGGGTGGATGGATCCTTGTATTGATCTTCCGAGGAAGGTTTTGTTGGGGGGGTGGTGAGCTTGGGCTAGGTCATCTTCTTCCTTTGAGATCTTTTGCTCCCCTAACTTCCCTGTGGCGTTTTCTTTTGGCTCTTCTTCTTCTTTGAAGCTAGAGTGTTCTCTTGGAGGCTTTGAGGTGGAAAGCCTGGGAGAAAGGTGAGGAAAATGTCTTGCTCCCTCCAGCCACTACTTCCTCCTCATCTTCTTCTTCCGCTAAAATCTATCTTCCCCTTCATCTTCTCCTTCTTCCCCAACCATTGTCTTTGTATGTGTGAGGGCTCATCTCAAAGAATCTGCATTGTGTAGGATAGGAGAGCTTCATCTCTCATAAGGAAGTAGGAGAGTGTCATCTCTTCTGAGGAGGAGGGAGAACTTCTTCCTACCAACGTTGAAGCGTGGACAACTAAAAAGAATGAATTGATCAACTGTCATGTGGGTAAGAATCTTTGAAAAAATTCTTGTTTTTTTTATCCTAAAGCCCCCATAGTTTGGATGTTAGAGAAAATATGTTATAATTTTTTTTTTATCAAGAAAAACCCGCGTAGGTTATGAGCCTTTTGTGATTCCCCTATGAATTTGCGAGCAAAACCTCCCCCTTTAAAACCTTGATCTAATCGTTCAAAAGACTAGCAACTCATGGTCGTTCGGTGCTCTCATCACTTGATGAATGGGATGGAGCCACCCCAAGCTAGAGAAAGAGATATTTTTTTAATCCTCGTCCACATAGAAGATGAAGGCTATGTCCACAAAGGAAATGTTTCACTTTTAAAGATTTTAACTGACAAAAAATTTCCTTCACTTCACGTAACGGTTAGAAGTATGTTCTCTGTTATAACGAGTAACATACAGGTCTAAGACTTTGTCACTTTGCCTTAGGTTCCCCATGGGATAGCTAGGATGAGTCCGATTTTATCGTCGAAATATATTGGGGCTCATTTCATACATGTTTTTGCATTCATATGGTAAGCTTAGCATGATTTTAAACTGCATAAATAATGTTTCATTGTTGCATGTTTTGTCGATCAGACATCCACTCTATCGACTCAATCGGTTATCTTTTCCGTAGTTTCGGTCGGTTGGCCGCCACCGACCTGATTAGCTTGATTGATCTTTGATTCTTTTTCGTCGCGTCGACATATCAGTCATCACTGCCATGGTTGGCTTGATTAGTCTTCTTCATCACTTCAATAAATGGCCACCCTTGGTCGATCAGCTTGGCTGACCATCTTCATTGTTTTGATTGATCGACCACCACCAGCCCAATTGACTTGATCGGTTTTCTCGATCATCTTCATTAACTCAATCAATTGGATGTCGTCGGTCAAATTGACTTGATCGACACTTTTTGTTGGTTAGATTGGTTGACCATCACCAATCTCGGTCGCCATCGACTCAATCGACTCGGTCGACCCTTTTCATTGATTTGACCGAGTAGTCGTCGCTGGTCTGATCTTATCACCCAAACATCTTTAATGACTCGATCAATCGATCGCCACCAGTCTAATCAGATCAAACGACCATCTTCTTTGCTTCAACCGATCAGCTGTCACTAACCTGATTTACTTTATCAAACTTTTTCGCTACCTCGGTCGATCAACCACCACTAACCTGATCGGTTCGTTGTACCCTTCTTCGTCGATCGGCTTCCCACATTGACTCAATTATTCTTTCTTGATTCACCCGATCCATCAATTGTCACTTACTCAATCATATCAATCATCATTTGTCGATCGATCACCTCCGTCGCATCGAATGATTGACTCCCACCGACCTGATTGTGTCAATCAACTCCACTAGAATGTTACATTATTGCATGTATTTTTTGTGTTGCTTGCAGAAACGCATTCTCACTTGCATCCCATCATGCATCCACGAGCATATTGTCAATCAACTCCACTAGAATGTTACATTATTGCATTTATTTTTTGTGTTGCTTGCAGAAACGCAGTCTCACTTGCATCCCATCATGCATCCATGAGCATATGCCCCTGATAGGCTCATAGTGGACATGTGCCTTCTTTGGGAACGATGCTTCGTGCTCGTTCCTTGTCATTCTCATATGTCATCATGCACCACATAACGTGTGTTTGCATTTGCACATATTTCACTATTGCATGTTTCTTTGCATGACATCATAATCGTTCATTGCTTGCATGTCTGAGTTCTTCACTCGAATAACTGTTCTTGCATAATCACCTTTAACACTCACGTGTTCGCGTCAAAGATGGCTTGCACATCAACCTTAGCTATGGTGTGTAATTTTCTCTAACAAGACTTACATGCCTCACCTCCTATGACACCTCTCCAGACCGTTGTAGGCATTTTCTCTAGTCCATACTTCCCACACACTCATCTCTTCTTTGGGGACGACTTGCACATCAAGTCTATCTGATGTGTAATTCTCTTTGATAAGAGTTACACCACCTCACTTTCTATGGTATCCCTTATGTGAGTCATATGTTTGCCACGTCGTCTCACTTGATATGAATCACACCCCAAAGCATCTCAATACTCCAAGTGCCCAAAATGTGTCTACTAGCGCACATGCATACTACCTGATATGGATCATGCATTAAAGGCCTCTGAATCCATTTGATGGACAAGTCATGTTACCCATGACACTACCTTAGTATGTCATATGTGTTGCATGTGCCTGCTACTTGCCAACGTGTTTGATCATTGTTGGGGAAAGGCGTAATTCATCCTTATGGCGTCCAGTACCCTAAAAGGCCAAGTATCACATCACCCACGTGATGTGCTTTGCATTTGCATTTTTGCACTATCAACACATTTGTCATTAGCTTAGATTTTTGTATACTTATGATGAATGTTTGTTATCTCGTGATCGCTTCTACTTTGACGAAGTCGTCACAATGAGTTGAATCACTTTGCATCTGCAGACGCAGTCTCAATTGTCTCGAAGATGAAATGGCTCGTTAGATGAGTGACTAGTTTTTGGTTTCAATGTGCTAGCGAGTATTGCCCACGAGGATGTCTTGATGAGCAACACTAGCTATCACACCATAACTAGCATGCGTATGTTAAGCTAAGGTTCCAAAAGGTCTGATGGGAGCCGCTTAGGCTTTTCCTCTCTTAGAAATTATTTTTAAAATATAAAATATATATTTTTTTACTACACATACACATCATATTTTCAAAACCTATTTGAAACTATTTTATTTTTAACTTAGACCATATTTGAGGGGAAGCCTTTAAAAAGCTTTCTTTCATATAAAACATGCATTTAGTGGCACCACTTAAAATCCTTGGATCCTTGGGATGATGCTGAGGACAACGACCACGCCAAAACATATGCCAGTTTTTCACCCACACTTGCATGCTCTTAGATGTTTCGATAAGGACACTATACGTTGGATGGTGTGCTAGGCCAGGACTAGAGTTCTATGTAATCTTTTCGATTTCTTAGTGAAGTCGCTACCCATTTGAGATGCGAGAGACTTACTCTTTTCCTTATGGCATAGCAAGTGCTTTAAAGTGTCAAGATGCTCATGTGAGATGCTCATCCTCTGTGATACCTCTCACAGGTCGTCACTTAAATGTAAGCATGATTCCTTTATTTGAGAGTATTCATGGGCATCCCTCATAACTAACCAAAGGGATGCATTTCTTTAAGAGTTGCTCTTGAAACCAAGACAAACACATAATTTTGGTTCTCTGGTTACTTGGGTAGCTTATGTAGGTATACTTTCATAGATATTTGGTTCAAGGTGTCTTGATCTAATAATGTTTGGACGTACACTCTTGACCTATTGCACGAGGTTTACCACACAAAAGCTCTTCATGTTCTTTCTAAATTTGTCCCCGCAGTCTTATCTTAATTCCTTCTTTTCTGGTCCCTCCTCTTCTCGTAATCATTATGAAAATTCAAGTTAGAGGGGTCTTTGGAAAAGGGAATCTTAAGAGGATGGCTAGACAGACTAGGACTCCAATTTTTTTATAAATAATTGAAATAAATTGACGAGTTTGATAGGGATGAAATTCTCTCTCCATTTAAGGAGCTATGCTTACATTTTTGTTACCTAGTTCCTTTCTTCATAGTGTCTCTATTTGTATATTTTTAGACCTTGGATTTCAGATACATGCATCATTTTCCACACTTTTGAACTCGGTGGTATTATGTCCTTTCTTGTACCCTCATCATTTCAGTCGTTCTCCCATTACATGCATTGATGTTGTTGTACTTTTTTTCTTGCTTCTTTTAAGCTTTTTCCTTGAAGTTTGATCGATGCCTTTTATTCCTTGATAGAAATGGATAATGAAAAGGTGGTCATGATCACTATTATTGGGGGAAACACTATCTCTTTTTATCCAAGCCTTTTCTATGATTCTGAGGATACCATTACCTTCGGTACTTTTAAGCACCTCGTTCGAATTACCTCAATAATCTCATGCCTACTGAGGTATCCACTATGTGTTATCCTCTCAGAGGTGGAGCCATGCACATGAGGTTGCTTCCACTGTGTCAGCTCACGTTGCAGTTCCTCTTATATGAAGAAGATTTTGACACCCGGTGGTTACAAACCATAACATGTGTTTGTTTTCTCTCTAATGTCGGGTAGTCCTTCCGTGTTCTCAAGGATCACATACCCAATAGTGGTTGATTCACCCGACAACTCCATAGTTGTTACTCCAGGTCTAGTTGTTGTCTCGCCACCTTTTGTTTTAGGTCCCTCTGAGGCTTCACTTGCTCCGAGAATGGGCAGGAGGGCTTGAAGGACTTAAGACGGGGTTATTGTGCTCTCCATCGTAGGTTCTAGCATAGGTGCCTATACCTCTTTCAATTTCAACTCTGGAGGAATCTCATATTTCAATGACTGAGAATCATTTTTATGTTCTTTCTAGTTACAAGGACCAAATCCCTACCAGGACAGTCAAAGGGCTTATCCCCCCTCAAGGCGCAAACCACTTCAAGCTCGTTGTTTATATAAACTACTCCACCAAAAGTCTTTTCACAAAGAAGATTGTGTGAGCAGTTTTCTCCCTATGAATTTAAATGAGCCAAGTTGAGATAAAGCCATCATCTACTTGAGCTTGAGCTGGAACTTATGTCAATGAGTTCGAGCTGACTTGTTTATTATAAAAGAGAGAAAATAATATTAATTTAAGGTAGTGTAATAATAAAATGACTAATAAAACGAGCAAATAATGGAAAAAAAAAGATTTCACTTAAAATTGATACAAAAGATTATTTTTTAAACATTTTAATTACTTTAAAGATAAAATATTCAAATAAAAAATATTTTGAGTATATTTTATATTAATATATTTTTAAAAGAGCCTGATCATAAACTAATGAGTCGAGTTGGGGCTAGCTTGAGCTTGGTTTGTTAGCTCATTGAGCTTCATTCACGAACCACTTAGCAAGCCAAGCTCAAGTTGGCACACAAGTCAGCTTGACTCACTTACACCCCTATTCCTCCCTCACGGGAAAGGATCTAGTTTCTAGGGAGTAGTTCCTGGCTTGGATTTTTTAGACATCCAAGCGAGTCATGTAACAACTCCTCTACTTCCCTCGCCCACAGGTTAGCATAGTAGGATATCAAGGTCCTCCAGTCGATCTACTACTAGGCCTAAGTATTTACGGTCTGTTGTGCAGGCCATGGAGCCCGCCCTCAAAGGCTATGGACTTAGTGTTTGATGAGGATGTATCAGAGCTTAGTTATGTTCCTCTTATGAGTGCTACTATAGTGGCTTTGTGGATCCATTGTAACCCATTAATTAAAGTGTTGCCCTCACTTTTGGTTGAGGTCTAGAAACTTCTTTAGTAGCCTAGGTCTAGCCATAGAACTTCCTTATTGACTAGTCTTAGAAAATTTGAAAAGGTACCC
>NW_018164741.1:217741-218014 GCF_001263595.1 Phalaenopsis equestris | reverse complement strand
GTAAATTTTTGAAAAAAAAGTTCTTAAAGAGATAACAAGAGGGTTAAATCAATGTAGTTGCCCCAACACATGTTTAAACCCTATGGTGTCATTTTTACTGCCCATCATAAGCTTTAACCATGGTCCAAGCCTTGGTTAGCCACCCTAACCCAAGCTAAAATCCAAAACCGTGAGCCCCCACATAGTGAAAACCCAAATTCATGCCAAGGAGCCACCTCAGCTCAAAGTGAGCTGAGGACCCCTCTGCTTGACACCTAAGCAGTGGGGCTAAGC
>NW_018164741.1:181916-212860 GCF_001263595.1 Phalaenopsis equestris | reverse complement strand
CGCTCTTTCATTTAAACTATGAAAATTATGGGGTCAGTTTGACTTTTTTCAAAACTAAATTTTTAAAAAAAAAACGTCCTTCCGAAGCGGGCAACGGGATTTCAATTCCGATGACCGACAGCTTCTTACGGGCAAACCCCACACCAAAAATAGTGCCGACATAAAGGTAATAAAAAGAAAATCTTTTGGATTATTACTCATTTTCTTTTATTAAAGATAAGATGCATGTTTCTTTTGATGACTTGGTGGGATCCAAGGCGCATCCCGTTGATACTTGATACACCTAAAATATATAGAATTTTTATATACATTTTATACATATTTTTTAGATATTGCACTTTAATGAAAGGTTTTTGTGTGTTTTTCTTTCAGGTACAATTAAATGGATGAAAAATGCTAAAAGAAGTGAAAAGGGGTAAAATTTGAAGCAAAAATGACGAAGGTGCAAAAATAAATTGAGGCGCCTGAGCGCTCAGGATTGATACCTAAACACTAGTTATTCAGAGAGAACCGCACCTAAACACCAGGTACCCCGTGCTTAAGCTTCAGTAGTTATTTGATGGTTTATTGAATTTGAACAAATTTTTAAAGAGGTGTTTGTAGCAACCCTTGGTAAAAATGTGGGAAATAGTCAATGGACATGAAAATTTATTCAATTGGCTTTTAAAACGAGGAACATCTAAAAGATTCATTGAATGAAGACACATTTTGAAGAGACACCATGACACCATTTGGATTTTCATAAAAAAAGGACTTGAATCACCAAAGAAAATAAACCAGCCATTAGGCATCCACAGCCACCATTCATCTTAGTAACTGTCGTCACCGCCACCGCCGACCACTTTCTTTTTATTTTGAGTGTTAGTTTGTATTGTGAGTGAAGGAACAGAATTCAATGGAACTTCAAGTCATTTGATAGAGATAATTTGAGATAAGTGTTTATATTTGTGACTACATTTGGTTTTAATTTAGATTTTTTGTTTATGTGCATGATTTATACTTTTAAACTCATGTGTGGTTGTGTTTTCTTCATAGATTCTGTGCATGTTTTCTTTATCTTTTTCCTTAAAATGATAATTGATTTAAGTATTTAAAGGAGGTTGTGTGAAGTATTAGTCTTAAATGTTAGAAGAAGTTGTGATGTTTTGAAAACTTGTACTTCATTTGCTTCTTAATTTGACCAATTAATATGTTAATACTTGTTGTGAGAACATGTAAGATCCGATATGGTATTGTCTCAGCCAACAAATGGTTAGAATAACATATTAATTTCATGAATGAGAATGTAGTTCATGGGGTTTAGTGCAGATAAATAAGGAAATAAATTTTTTAAGGGTGTAGAATTAGATGTTTAGAGTGACAGACTAAAGCCCCCAAATTAATTTATAGTTTTAGGTTTTGATACAAGATGTTAGCCCCCAGGAGGAGAGAGAAGAGGGGAGTGAGAGCTAGTATATTCTCCACCTAACCAGTCTTTAAGACTATTCAAACTATAGATTAGCCAATGTTCTTTATAGCATCTCTAGTAAGGATAAAGAATATTATCACTCATATTTGGCACAACATATTCAGCATACTTCCACGACGAAATTTCTATACTTATTATTAATTCATGATAAGGAAAAAAATATTTTACTGATATTACCTTCATTTTGCAAATATTTAGTTAAGTTAATTAATTATTTACTTTATTTCCATAAACCAAAAACTACAAAAAAAATCAAATTTTCATTCCTATTATAACACCTTAAGTTTGAGTAAGAATATTTTGCTAAGTTAATTTTTGTTATCTAAACTTTCTAGCTTTCTAAAGTACATATTGCCAAGTTTCTCTGTGAGTTTGATATTCGAGGCTTAATAAAAAAGTATTATATTACTTGATAACGATACGTATACTTGCGCAGTATCCCTTATTTAAATATTATAATTGTATTCTTCTTTGCTTCATTGTTGAAAATTTACATAGCTTTTGCTTTGGATTAAGTTGTTGGCTTTGTTACAAAGTAGGAATCACTATTAATGAAATTAAGCATATAATCACATACATTACATTTTATATCTATACAAAAAAATCAAGATCAATACTCGTGTTACTTATTTCATAATAAGTATATACTGAAGACTATTGTCCAAACTTGCCTAAGAGGTAATGGGTTCGAAAGATTCCAGCCACAACACATCAGCTCCTATTTCGGCTTCATATCTACACATTTGATTCCATGGAGAGTCATTATCTTGGTATATTGCATTTTGGAGCCACCTTCAGTCAACCCCGATGAGGACCCCGATATCAATCCCAAGGATGACCTATCCAAGAGTCTTTATGATATTCTCGAGGATCTCCTTGAGGATGATGACCTCCTCGGTGAGGAATTGCATGAATTTGAAATGACAACTCATCATGTCATGATAGCGACCACTCGTGCTCAAAGCTCCACCAATGATAATCCTATTGTTGATCTCGATGAGGTTAATCAACATGAGCTCACAGAGGCTCAAGATGTCTTGATGATCGATCAAGGAGACCATACTAGGGATGATACTATTTCTCTTTTGCAAGGTCAAATTGTTCTTATGATTGTCTATGTAGCAACTTTACATGTTGTTCGGGTTGTCTCTGATGTAGTTTCACCTCTGACAAAGGTAGAGACATGTCTGGCGACGCCATTGTGTCATTAAAACCCATGAAGCATGTTCATGCCACCCCTTCTTATGTTGCTCAGTCTGAGCAGGCACCTTCTAAATCACATTTACAACCCTTAATGGATGCAAATGTCAAGGCCCCCTTAACAACTCAGTCGGGAGAGGTTGTAATAAGGAGAGTTTAAATTTACCCCGAGTCTTATGAGTACATACCATATGCTTCAAGTTTTGTCCCTCTAAGGTTCAAATAGTTTGATGGGGTTGGAAACCTTCTGTGACACATTGTTCGATTCCAAGTGTTGTGTTCCAACTTAGGCAATGATGGTGCGCTGCTCTTTTCGGTTGTTTGTCATTATTTTGGCAAGGTTAGCTTTTGGGTTGCATGTTGATTTAACAAACGACACCTTCAAAACATTTGTTGAATTAGAAGACATGTTCATAAAACACTTCACCGTCGCTCAACGAATGGTCACCATGAGTGATCTATTGTTGACCCATCAAAAGCCCAACGAGCATTCAATTAATTTTTTTTATCTATGGGTGAACCTTGAGTATAAAGTGCGGGTCTCTTCTTCAATAGAAGCATTTTTTCACGATCCTCATGAGTAAGATAAAAGGCCTCATTTCTTTCTTATTGAAGATAACTCCTGTCAAAAATTTTAATGATTTGATAGAGAAGGCAGTCAATCTGCAAGATACCCGAGGGATTTAATCCTTAAGGGAAATGATAAAGTCAATGGCAAAAAGTTTGCTACAATGGGTCCTTTGTGAAGGACGAAACAAAGCTTAGCTTTGATGACAGCTGATAGTAAGCTAAAAAGTATTGTCTTGTCTGCCAAACTTTTTTGCTGCTTTATGTAATTAGCTTTGATATACTTTGGAATTACTCGCATATTTTGTCAGACACACTTTTTTGTTGCTTTATGTGTTTACTCGATGTGAAATGTGTACACAACTATAATAACAACAGGCTTTTTTTGCAGGGAGTCATGTTCAACATAGATGAGATGTAATAATTTATCTAATCACAGTTCCTACAGGTGTCGTTAACTCTCCTCCCATCGAGCATGACTCAGAACGTTGCATGTTGGTAGCTTTATACATAATATTGTTTTCATGCAGGTCGACCCTTTTTTACTTTTCTTATGTACTTTTTTGGAGTCCCTATGAGAATTTGTTTTAGAAATAAGAAATGAGCATGGGTTCTGATTTGCCTCACAGGCTTAACTGTGTGACAAGGACTGTGAGCTGCTTGCTAGCGTCCTATACCTTACTTCTAACTTTTATTGATGTTTTGAATTAGAATGAGGTGTGTACTTATGCGGTTTCTGGTCATCTTTTTCTATTTATGGGATAAGTTGTTAACCCTTTGAACCCAACCTTTCTTTTTCTTTATTTGGCTTGCTTTACTTTTTTGCTTCTTGCATGTGAATGCGAGTTTCACCTTTTTTTGACTTGTAATTTTTTTTTGTAATCTTGCAATTCATGTATGTTTTTTAAGGACCTAATATTCTAAACTTTTTATGAGAATTTAACAATAAAATTTTGGGACTAACTAAAATTTAGATTTAAAATGTTTAGGATTTTTTAAATCTAAACTTTACTTTTTTGCGTGTCTTTTGGGGCTGACTTTAAATAGGCTGCATAACGTGGTATTCACCCAAGTCATAATTAATAGTGTATCCACGCTTAGGACTTATTAGACAAATGCATCATACTTGCATGTCCTAAGGGGAAATCCTCGTGATTTTTTAACCTGACTGATCCAACATAAATTTCTGCTTAGGTGGTCGTCTAGTGCGCTTGGGATGTTAGAGGCTTTCTCGACCCATACATGGAGTGAGTCCTTTGTTGAGAGTATTTTCAACTTTGTAGTTAGACCTTTCATCTCTTTTCTACTCTAGTGACATCCATACCACTTTGGTAGGCATAAGTTCCACCCATGCTCTTCTTACCTACATTGGATCTTAGGATTCAAGTTTCATTCTCTTAACCTTAGGGCTATCAAGGTTCCCTTGGACAACATAATCCATGGATTGCTAACGAGGGGATTTTTGGTCGTGTTGAGTCAGCTACCTTCACGGCTAGATAGACTTGGGGGTCTAATAACTTGGGATGATGGATCCGTGGTATGATCACTAAGCTATCTCTACTTGATTAGGATTACTCTACCCATCCTTTGTTTACCCCTTTTGAGCCTTGTCACTATTTTTGACGTTCTGTTCATATAATCTTATAGGTCTAGATTGTTGATAAACCATTTCCCATTTTGGCATACAGTGATTCACCTTCTACACTTATGACATGATTAGGCATTGGAACTATAGTGTGGAACCTATGGGACAAACTGATTATTTCAGAGCCCCCGTTCACTTATAAGTCGCCATCTACATCGGATTGCGAGAGATTCACTATATGCGTGTATGGATCGACGTGAGCTTTGAAGACACCGGGACGCTCTTGAGAGATAACCTTCCTTTGGGACACCCTCTCACTAGTCATCATTTAAATGTAAGCAGAATTCCTTTAATTGAGGGTATTCTTAGGCATCCCCCAGAATGTGATTAACCAAAGGGATGCACCCCTTTAGAAGTTGCTCTTGAGCCCAAAACAAGCACATAAACATGAATCTCTAGTTGTAGGTTACTTTCACAAGGTTTCTTTGTAGATATGTCCCAAAACATTTTTGTTCCAAACACGTTTTAGACGTACACTTTTGGGCTATCATGCGAGTTTTACCAAATGAAAGTTATCCACATTCTTGCTCTCATTTATCTTATTTATCATACATCCTTATTTTTTTATTTCTCTCTTCTCCAAATCATCTATATGAATTAGAAGAGAGATTTACTCAAAAAAGTAAATTACATGACAATATATAAGCCGACGACTCCTTAAAAAAAACAATAAAGCACTGTCAAGGTGGTCAGGAAGTCCCTGTAGTGGAAATAAAAAGAGTGACCAAACTACAAAGCTAAAAAAACAATCTCACAAAAGACTTATATCTCGTCTAGGTTGGGGAAGTTTCTAAAAACCTAAGCAAGCTAGACAACCACCTAAATATAAAAACTCATGTTGGTCCAGTTGGGTTGAAGAAGCAGAGAGCTTCTCCTCAATACATGCAATACGATGTAACTATTTATAGTCATAAGCATGGAGAACCTATTAATATGATTAAAGAGATATTCATGCTATGAAAACCATTTTAAAACCAGCTTGAATACCATGCAGAAAAATAAAGTGTAGGTTTAAATAAATTAAATATTTTAATCCTAAATTTTGATTTATCTTAGTATTTTATTTGTCTTAACCACATGGATTTCAAGATCAGGAAAATCCACAACATATTTGTCATATAAGGAAAGTCATATATGGGTGAAAGCAAGCACCACGTCAGTGATACTCTACCTTTTAAATTATCTCAAAGAACGAGGATTTACACACAACCAAGCTGATCCTTCTTTTTTTATCCATCAAAAGACTGCAAATAATGTTTTGCTTACAAGAAATTATCATAAATATATTCAGGATCTCATAAAAAAAGTTACACAACCTTTTTGAAATCAAAGAATTGTGTCATGTAATATTTTTTATGGGTCCTACTTGAATCTATATTTCATATCAATCAAATGTCATATACGTTAGGACTATTAAAACATGTTGCAATAGACATTTTAAGGAAATTTTTACTCCCCATTCTTCAAAGCTTACTGTCAGTAAATCCAATCAACAACCATTTTCGGATATTACCCTATACATACATCTCACAGGTATGTTGCAATGCCTCAATATTACTAAATTGGATATTGCTTATGTAGTGAATATTGACCGTCAGCACAAGCATTATCCTTCGACCGACTTCATTCAACAAATCAAATGAATTCTTCAATATCTGAAAGGAACAATTACTTGTAATATTCGATTTACAAACAAATAATTGCATGTGCTATCCTTTTTAGACTCATAATGGGCAGGTGATCCAATCATTAAAAGATTTATATCGGGTCACTGTACGTTTTATGAAAATAATTTGATTTCATAGATAGTTTAGAAACAAACAACGATCGTGAGGTCCTCCAGTGAAGCCAAATATCGGGCTTTATCAATTGCAACAACTAATATTATGTTGCTTGAACGACTCAACTGAATTTCAGCTCTCAATGGAAATTCCTATTGTTAACTTTTATGATAGCACATCAGCTATTTCTTTGGCTAACAACCATATTTTTCATGCTCATATCAATCATATCAAATTATATCATCATTTTATTCGAGATCAAATTGCAGC
Organism: Phalaenopsis equestris; assembly: GCF_001263595.1. Classification (NCBI taxonomy): domain Eukaryota; kingdom Viridiplantae; phylum Streptophyta; class Magnoliopsida; order Asparagales; family Orchidaceae; genus Phalaenopsis; species Phalaenopsis equestris. The sequence goes on along the minus strand of NW_018164741.1, from coordinate 205,929 downwards.
CAAGATCACTACAATTCAACACATGACTATTAAAGATCGGATTGTGGATATACTCACTAAAGCCTTATTTGCTGCCAATTTTATGTGTCTCTGAGACAAACTTAACATCTATTCCTTAGATGCTAAATTCAAGGGGGCCTATTAACTAATGCATCTTTACTCTCAAGAAGATTAGTTTTACTTTGAATACTTTAGGACTTTGCTATAATTAGATGGTTCCAACTGTCCTTCATTGGTTCAACTTTATTGTGTAAAGTTGTCGTGTCAAAATAAAGGCTTTCATGTATTTGTGTAATAGTTAACTAAGAAACAAAAAAAGTTCATAAAGTTCTTTCCACTCTCCTCATTCACTGGTTTTCCACAACATGCATAACTCAAGGGGCAAAGCTCTTTACAAGAGTAATTTGTTATATTTGGGGAACAGACCAAGGGGGACGAAACAACTTTTGTCCATTTGAAGGAGGGTCCTTAGCCTTAAGGAAGCTTGGCAGGCTTGAGGAGAAGATCTTGGGGAGCCTCCATCATTTTTCTTCTTCTCACACCTTTTTTTTCTTCTTTGTCTCCCTCTTTCATTTGAGATTTCCTAGAGTTGAGAGCTTGAGAGGGAGTTTCTTGGAGCTTCTGTGGAGGAAGGAGGATCCATCTTCATCCTAACACACAGGGAGCATAGTTAAGCAAAGAGAATGCTTCATCGACCTCCACGAAGGTGAAACTTCTTGAAAACCCTCATTAATTTATAAGTATTTATTAATTTTTTTTTTATTAAAATTAATAGCCATTATCATTTATTTAGAGAAGAGGAGGTCGCCACTATACATAGCTTGAAGATAAAAAGTGGGATTATAGAAGAGGAGGTCGCTACTGTACAAAGCTTTGGGTTTCATCACCATGGCACTCTTAAATATCGTAAAATGCACATAATTATAGGATTTACTCAATTCACCATTTTAATCCAATGATTGAAATTTTTTTTCTTACCATTTGACGTGATTTTGGAATATTAGGATAAGATATTTGAACATAGATACTCTCAATAGTAAATTAATGGAATTAGTTGATAATATGATTCTTATAAATATTAATATCTTATGTATTCAAGAAACAAAATGGGTTGGAGAAAAGACTAAGAAAATTAATAACTTAGGTTTTAAACTTTGGTATTCTGGTTAGAGTCACACCAGAAACAGTGTAGATGTAATTATAGATAAGAGTTGGACGATAATGTTTTAAAAATTAATAAAGTTTGAGATAGAATTATAGCCCTTAACACTATTGTTGATAACATGATTTTTAATATTATAAGTGCTTATGCTCCTCAATTAGGTTTAGATATAGGGTATAAAGATAAATTTTGGAATGACTTAGAAGACTTAATACAAATGATACCTCTTGAAGAAAGACTTTTTATTGGATGAGATTTAAATTGACATGTCGGTAGATTAGTAGAATATTTCATAAATATTCATGGTGGCTACGGTTTTGGCGTGACTATTAAAAAATGTTAAGCTATTTTAGATTTTGCTTTAACGTGTGATTTTGTTATTACTAATACTTTATTTAATAAAAGAGATGAGCATCTTATTACTTGTAAGAATGGATCTAATAAAATACAAATTAGTTATTTTCTTATGAGAATAAGAGATCGTCAAGATTATAAAAGATTGTAAGGTCATTCCAAGTGAGGATTTAAGTACCCAACATCATTTATTAGTTCTAGATTTTAAGATGAAGAGTTATTAAATAAAGAATACTTACTCATCGTTGTAAAGTTAGATGGGAGAACCTAAAAGACACAAATAAAATTATTTTTATAAGTAAAATACAAGATTTCAAAATTTGGTAAGTTCGTGATGAAACAAATGCTATGTGGGATAAAGTTACAAACATTATTAAACTATTAGCAAAAGTTGTACTTGAAGAATCAAAAGAAAAATGTTTTTTTTAAAAAAATTGTTCATGGTGGAATAATAATATATAAGAAAAGATAAAATATAAGAAGTTATGTTATAAAATTTGGTTTAACTGTAAAAACTTAGAGAATTTAGAAAGATATCAAAATACCCACATGGAGTCTAAAAGAATAATTTGTGATGTTAAAAATTTTTCTTTTAATGATATTTATAATAGATTAGCAAACGAGCCAAACAAAGAGAAAAGAAAAGTAAGGATTTAACTATAGTAAAGTGTGTTAAAGATGAAAATCAAAAGTGTTTTTCTTAGAATAGAATATTCATCATAGTTGGGTGAGTTATTTTGATAAACTTTTTAATGAAGTTTATGAAAATACGATCGAACTTAGTGATCTTAATATCGTTAATAATAATAGAACGTTTCATTTTTACCATCACATTAGTAAAAAAGAAGTTGATGACGCTTTAAAGAAAACCAATGGTAGAAAGTCTGTAGAACCTGATGATATCCCAATTGAAGTATGAAAATATTTATGAGATTTGGGAGTTTCTTGGCTTACTAAACTCTTTAACATTATTTTAAAAACTTAAAATATTCTTAATGAGTGGAGGAAGAGTATTTTGGTCCTTATTTAAAGTGTATGACAAGAGTGTGCAAATTATAGAGGAATTAAGCTGATGTGTCAACTTTAAAATTATGGGAGAGGGTAATTGAACATAGATTAAGACGTATTACAAATATTTCTCATAATCAATTTGGATTTATGACGGGCAGGTCTACTATGGAAGCTATACGTTTATTAAAAGGTTTGATGGAGAAGTTTAGAGATAATAAGAAGAATCTACATTTAATTTTCATTGATTTAAAAAAAGCTTACAATAAGGTTACAAGAAATATCCTTTGGAGAGTTCTTGAAAAGAATGTGTTGATAAGACTTATATTTAAGTCATTAAAGATATGTATACTAGAGTTGTTACTTGTCTTCAAACAAAAGGAGGATTGACCAATTATTTTCCTATTTCCGTTGTATTACATCAGAGATCGACTTTAAGCCCATATCTTTTTAATCTAGTTATGGATGGTCTTACTGAACATTTACAGGAGGATGTACCTTGGTGTATGCCTTTTGCCGATGATAGATATCCTTCTCCTGGATAAGCTCCTGGATAAGACGAGAGAAAAAGCTCAGGAAAACCTTGAATTATGGAGGTCTACATGGGAGTCGAAAGGCCTTCATTTGAGTTGAACTAAAACTGAATACATGGAATGTAATTTTAGTAGTAGTAGCTATAGTGACAGAAGTGTAAATTTGGGTGATCAAATTATTAAAATGTGTGAACGATTTAGATATCTCAAGTCTGTTGTTCAAAGCGATGGTGATATAGACAGGGGTGTTAATAGTAGGATTCAAGTTGGTTGGTTGAAGTGGAGGAATGCTTCAGGCCTTTTGTGTGATAGAAAAGTACTGCTTAGATTGAAAGAAAAATTTAATAAGACGGTGGTGAGACCTGCAAAGCTGTATGGCGCTGAATGTTGGTCTTTAAAAACGAAGCATAATACTAAGTTAAGTGTTACCAATATGAGAATGATTAGGTGAATGAGTAGCTTTACATTTAGAAACAAAATGTGAAATTATTATATCCGTGATAGGGTTGGTGTAGCTCCTGTGACGAACAAAATTAGAGAAAGTTGTCTTAGATGGTTTGTTCACATTAAGCGTCGACCATCTGATGATCCAATTAGGACAATAGATGTTTTAGATTCGACTTACGTTAAGAATGACAGAGGTAGAACTAGAAAGACTTGGGCTTATGGTATAAAAATGATCTTAATTTATTAGAACTAAATGAAAATATGACACTAAAAAGGATGCAATGAAGAAAAGGATTTATGCAGCTGACCCCACGTAGTGGGATTAAGGCTTTGTTGTTGTTGTTGTACCGTTTAGCAGGATTTAAGTTAAATCGTGTTTAAAACATTTGAGAAGTACCCGTGAAGGAGTTTTTAACGACTTTTGGAATTTAAGTTATTAAGATCTATTAAATCATATTAGAGTATCTCTAGAAGCCCTAAAATGGGTGAACCAAAAATTTGTTTGGAAAACTATTTAAATAAATATTATTAAATTCTGTAAAACTCTATTACAACTTTTATTAGAATTTTAAAATACGTTAAGCTCGTTAGAACATCTTAGCACACTTTAAATTTGATTATTTAATTACTACCATTGAAATGAATTATTAAATTCAGTTAATATAAAATAATGTTTATTCCTAATTATAGTAATAAATAATTAACTATTTACTAAACTAATTAAATATTACTAAATATGTTAAAACTAAAATAATCTATTAATTAATAGTTTAATATTTACATATTAATAATTAAATAAATACTTTTATATTAATTAATAAGTATTTAAAATTGTATGAATAAATTTAAAATTTAAAGTATAATTTGTTTTAATTAATTAATTAATTAATTTTTTATTTAATATAAATTTATATAATTATAATTAATCTGATAAGAGATTATGAATAATAAAAAATAACTTAAATAAAATTAAATTAAAACCACAAACCCTCACCTCCGCCGCCCTCCCTCCCCCACCCCGCAGCTCCTCCCGGTTTCCCCAAATAACAATCGCAACCTCGGGCTTATAGTCAGGTGGGAAGGCAGCGACGGGATCGCGGTGTGCAAAGACAACCGAAACTCCCATCCTTCTGCTACTTCCGCTCCGCACCCTCGCGATACATTGTGTTTCCTTTTTATCCGCCTCCAAGTTTTTGTTCTCGCATATTTTAGTAGCTGACACCTTTGCCTCCTTTGATCAGCTGATTATTTTCTGGTATTTGGGTAGTAGTCTCATACTAGATAACGCTAGTTATTTTCTTGGTTCTTCTTCGCCGGATACCAAAGAGAGATGAGGAAGATTGTTGACAGTCGAATCCGAACGCTCATAGAGAATGGCGTGAAGCTAAGGCACCGTTCGATGTTTGTCATAATTGGCGACAAGTATCGTAATCAGGTACTGCGTTCTTTCTTCCTTTATTCGTATTTGTTGGAATACTTAGAAGCAATAGCGAAGTTTTGCCACTAAAGTTTTGCTCGTTTGCTCAAGGCAAGAATCTTAATTTATAAAATATGGTTCTTTCGTGTTTTCTTTGAGTTTTAGATGCCAAAGGTTCCTTTTTTAGTTTATTTCATTCATAGTATAAAGTTTTTGTGGTGTTGATGGCATGATTTTCTGCGTGCAGATTGTGAATCTTCACTACATGTTGAGCAAGGCAGTTATAAAATCCCGGCCAACAGTCTTATGGTGCTACAAACAGAAGCTGGAGCTTAGCAGGTGTCATTTTTCAGCCCAATTTTGCTTATAAATTAAATTCTTACATCTTAAAAGGAACATTTTTCATATTTAATTCATTTTAAGCATAAAAATAATGTAAAAACAAAAAAGTGCACTGCACATTCAATGTCATATGGGTCAAACTGAACAAGTCATAACGCCATTCTGAATCTATTTCAGCCAAGTTGGCAAGCACTCGACCCAACTCGTGGATGTCCTCATAGTCTTCTAATGATTTAAACATTATTTGCGTTAACTCTAATATTCGTTTCTACTTGAGAATGAGTATGTGTTTCAAGTTTGAGCTTTGATTTTGAAAATAAAGAAAACAATTTTGAAAAGAAGTATATAAAGAACCTTGATCATAACCACTTTTTTTCATGGTTACATTTGATGATAAAATCACTTGGTTAGAAAATATTTACGGCATTCTAATTGGCGTGAGATATTTGACAGCGATCATAAATATAAGTGACATGATTTTCTTGTGAGCTTAAGTTAAACTTTTTTTAACTCACGTTGACAAACTTTTGATATGATGAATTGGATTATTGTTGTTAGTTTTAATGGGGGGAATTTCACTTAAGCAAATTTATATTTATATGTTACTTAGAATTTAATATGTTTATTGAGATTCACACCTTTAATAGAACTGGAGATAAAATTATAGGCATAAAGATTATTGTTGATACTAGGATTTTTAATGTACATGTGCTTATGTTTCTCAAGTAGGTTTAGATATAGATTTAAAAGAAAAATTTTGGAATGACATAGAATAATTAATACAAATGATGCATTTTGAAGACATAAGTTTTATTAATGAAAGTTTAAATGAACATGTTGATAGAGTGATATAAGATTTTATAAATATTTATGATGTCTATGGCTTTAAAGTGATTAATGAAGAAGGTAGAACCATGTTAGATTTTGCTTTAGTTTATAATTTTATTATTACTAATATTTTTATTTGAGAAAATAGATGAACATATTATTACGTATAAGAATAGATTTAATATAACACAAATTGATTATTTTCTTATGAGAAAAATAAATTGTCGAGAATATAAAGAGTGTGAGGTCATTCCAAATAAAAATTTAAGTAGTTAACATCGATTATTAGTTCTGGAGTTTAACATGATGAGTTGAAAGATATAATACAATAAAATATTATCATAAAGTTTGACTGGGGCGCCTAAAAGACAAATAAATATTTTTTTATATGTGAATCAATATTTCGAGATTTGAGATTTTCATGAAGAAACTAATTCTATGTGGGATAAATCAACAAACATTATTAAGCAACTAATAAAAGATTTACTTGAAGTATCAGATGGAAAATTTTTTATAAATAAGAATAGTTGGTGATGAAATAATAATGTATAGAAAAAATAAATTATATGAAGTTTTGTTATAAAAATTAGTTTAACTGTAAAAATTTAGAAAATTGAAAAAAATATAAGGTGACCTGTAGGAATTCTAAGAGAATAATTTTTTATTTTTTTAATTCTATTTTTAGTGATATTTATAATATATTAGATACTAAAGACTGTGAAACATATATGTATAAACCAGTCAAACAAAGAGAAAAAAAGTGAATATTTAATTCAACTAAATTGTATTAAAGAAGAAAATCAACATGTACTTTTTTAGAGGAAGATATACAACATATGTGTGTAAGATATTTTGATAAACTTTTCAATGGAGTTTTTAAAAATACGATTGACTTCAGTGATCTTAATATCATTAATAATAATGAAACTTTTAATTTTTACTATCGTATTAGTAAAAAAGAGTTGAGAAGGTTTTAAAGAAAATCAAGGGTGAAAAATTGGCAGGACTTGATGATATCCCAATAGAAGTGTGAAAATATTCAGGAGATTTGAAAGTTTATTGACTTACTAAATTTTTTAATACTATTTTAAAAACTAAAAAGATGCCCGAGGACTAGAGGAAGAATATTTTGGTCTCTATTTTCAATAATAAAGGGGACTAATTATAGAGAAATTAAGTTAGTGTGTCATATATTAAAATTATGGGAGGGTGTAATTGTGTATGGGTTAAGACGTGATACAGAGATTTCTCATGATTAGTTTGAATTTATGGCAGACAAGTCTACTATAAAAGCTATATATTTATTGAGAGGTTTGATGGAGAAGTACAAACACGATAAGGAGATTTTACATATGATTTTTATTGATTTAGAAAATGCTTACGATAAGGTTCCAAGAAAAGTTTTTTAGAGAGTCATAGAAAAGAAAAATGTTGATATGACCTATATTCAAGTCATTAGAGATATGTATATTAGAGCGGTTGCCTGTGTTCGAACAAAATATGATTGACCAAGTATTTTCCTATTTCATTTGGATTACATCAGGGATCAACTTTAAGTCCACATCCAATTGCTTTAATTATTGATGCTCTTACTAGACATTTACAGGAGGATGTACCTTAGTGTATGCTTATAATTGATATTTACAGTAGGATGTACCTTGTGGATAAGACCAGAGAAAGAGCTCAGAAAACTTAAATTATGGAGGTCTTTATTAGAGTCTAAATTCATTCGGTTGAGCAGATCTAAAACTGAATATATGGAATGTAATTTTAGTAGTAGTAGATCTAGTGACAGAGTTGTAACAATGGATGATCACACCATTAAAAGAAGTGAAGTTTTAGATATCTCGGGTTTATTATTCAAAGTGATGGTGATATAAATGGGTATGTTATTAGTATAATTCAAGTTGGATGATTGATGTAGTGCAGTTTCATCCATGGATGTCCACTCCATTTTATGGTCTATTCGAATTCAAAATTATGTCTCGTGATTCATAAGCATTTCATTGAAATGCGTGCAAGTATAGGATGCATAAAATTTGATGCAGTAGATTATGCATTTTATGGTGCTTCAATTCACAATTTTTTTAATTTACTTTGTCGCATGATTTATAATTTGTTAGGCCACACACATTTGCCTTTTGCTTAAACACAGATACTGACCTCATATCTAGCAATTGTTCCAGATTTTGGCTTGTTGATCAACCTTCTCTAACTGCTAAAATATAACGAAAATATAAGTCTACTTGTCTGAAATTTTATGTTTGCTTTATACAGTTGAGGCCTCATATCCATCAGATTAATTTGGTTTAACATTTTTTTCGCTGATTGCCTTAGGTTGTTTTATTGTTTTGGGTATTTACATACATACCACACAATTCTTTTGAATTTTCATATTTAGCACCTGTACTTTGATATTTACTGACATAACAAACCAATCTTTTATATCACATAAGAAGTACCACTGCTGCTAACTTTTTAAGGGGAAGTACACACCTTTTCATAGGTTCATGACAGCAAAGTTTTATAAATACGAATATCAAACTTTTGGTGTTAGATATGTAAATACAAAAGGAATTTTGTGTTATGCATGTAAATTTCCTTTTTTTTCCATAAGCTGTTCCTTTCCAACTATACTTACTATTGTGTTACTGTTTTTTCTGTTCTAATTAAAAACACCATTTTCAGCCACAAGAAAAAACGTGCTAAACAGGTTAAAAAGTATATGCAAAGGGGATTGTTGGATCCTGAGAAAGTTGATGCATTCTCTCTCTTTGTTGAAAGTACAAATATAACTTACTGCCTCTACAAGGATTCAGAAAAGAGTGTTGGGCAATACCTTCGGCATGTGCATTTTACAGGTTTAGTATTTTATATTAGAGGAATTTACATACATTCCACACAATTCTTATGTATTTACCAAAGTTTAAAAACGTAAAATCGGGAATCGAGGCGTTTTGCTCTAGCAAGGTGAGGTCTCAGTCTTGAGCTGAATCGAGACATAAGCCTCAAAAAAGAAAAAAAATATACTCATAAAATTAAAAATAAGTCATGGGTATGATATAGATCATTGATATGTTGATTTTATTACCATCATAAAGACATAAATCACAAATCTAAATCTTAAATATTGATATAAAATAGAGGTTTAAATTGTGATTAAATGTGTGCATTCACTTTAAATTTAATTATTCCATGAAGCTCAAGATCCGTTGCAAAGTCATCCTTTTTTTCATCATCTTTAAAAGAATCATCATATTTATTATCATCTAATTATATCTCATTTACAACTTTAAAATATTATTCATTAACTTTAATTTTTTTTCTTATTATCAATTAATTTGAAATCAAATATAATGTTAAACAAAATTATAAATTAATTTTTTGAGGCATTGTATTAGATATAATATTATATATATACCTATAACTTGATGGAGGCGTTGTCTCAAACTACAATTTCAGATGAAAAAAGCCTAAGCCTCAGTAGTGGCAGCGAGGCTTAAGCCTCTAGGCTTTTTTTTGAGCCTCAGTTCGAGGCGAGCCTCAAATTGTAAGCCTCAAACACTTTTTTAAACAATGGTATCTACATATCTAACACCTAAACATTCATATTTACATGCATACCACTTAAATCCTTAACATCACATTAAAAAATCACTATCACACCTTTTTAAAAGTGAAATGCACATTTTCATGCATATATTTATGACACCAAGGTGCTATAAGTATAAATATCAAACTTTGAGGTAAATACAGAAAAACCGTGTGGTATTTATGTAAAATTCCATTTAAGTTATCCATTGACATGATTTTTGTGTTAAATGGATTTTTTGTTGAAATTCCTATTTGCCCATTTAGGATTTTGAGGCATTGACTCCAAATATTCTTGCAAGAACAATCGAAACTGTTGAGGGTGGAGGCTTGGTGATTCTGTTGCTTCATTCTTTGCCCTCTCTAACTAGTCTTTACACTATGGTGATGGTATGATATCACATTCTTGGTTTAAAAATTCAGTACAGTTCAAGCAGTTGTTGGAGTTTTGTTGATATTTATTTTAATTTTGAAATTTCTAGAATTTGATTATTTGTTTACTCCCTTCAATGTTCTTTAGTTTTTTGTTTTATACGGATAAAGAAATTATTGAGTTTAAGTACGTGTTTTTTGATTTTTAGTTTTTTTTTATTTTTTATTTTTTATTTTATTTTTGTTATGGGGAGGGTGCCTGTACTTTATAGGAGTTTTGGATAGCTTTCCTCCTTGGGATGAAAATCTGTGTTATATTTGATTAAGTATTTGCTGTGTATGAAGGAAATGTAAATCTCTTAAAAATGGTTTTACACAAACTTAATGATGCATGCAAATAACATGTTAAGTTGGTACACTATTGCACTTTATAGTTTATTATTATTAATTTTTTGGTAAATCTAATTACTCAGCACACTAGTCATATGTATTTACATATCTCACACCTAAACTTTCTTATTTACACAGCACTTTGGTGCTTTAAAATATGCATGAAATGGTGTATGACTTTTAAGAAGTGGTAATAGTGATATTTTTTTGTGATATTAATTTTTAAAGATTTGAGTGCTATTGTGTAAATATGAAAGTTTAGGTGTGAGATATGTAAACATAAGAATTGTGTGTGTATGTAAATGCCCCTATTTTCTTTTAAATACTCCAAAAAAAAAGTATCAGTAGTGCATGAAAAAGTGACGGCTGTCATGAACTTACCATTTTGAGTTTTGAATACATATCAGTCACGTGTTTGCCGTTCTACAGCTAAATCAGGATGAATATCTTTTTAAGCCCTCGTCTGACCTTGTTTTATGGATCATCCACAGTGTAGTGGAATGCCATGGTGGGAATATCACCTCATTTTCACTTTATATGATTTGTCATACTCTTCTGTCTTTCTAAATACTTCGCCGCTGTTGTGATGATGTTGATTATCTAATACATTCATTATTTAGTTATTAAGATTTGTTCACCATGTTGTGCAACCGCATCCCTTACATTTTGGGAAATTTACATACATACCACATAATTCTTATGTATTTACATATCTAACACCTAAATTTTTTTATTTCCATTATAATACTTTGATGTTATCAGCATATGCATGAAAAGTTGTACTTCACTTTTATAAGGTTGATAATAATAATATTTTGGTTGTTATGTTGAAGTTTTGAGTGACATGCCTTTAAATATCACCGTTTAGGTGTTAGATATGTAAACATATTAAAGTTATGTGGTATGTATGCAAATGTCCTTTACTTTTTTTCTTGATTCTTGTCAGTTTTATTTTGCCAAATCTAGATTTCATTGTTCTTATTCTTTAGAGTGAGCTTAGTTTGGCAAAGCAAATTAATTATAGAAGTAAAAGACATTTTTTTCACTCCCCTTTCTGGTCAGTGACCGAAATTGTAACTTGGAATAATATGCCTTATTAATCCAGCTTAAATACATTTCAGCACTGCTAGATTTATGTGGTATTACTCTCGGTTGTGGGATATGTTGCACAGTTGGAATGGCTCTTTGATCGAACCTTTTTCCTTAAATAAACCACAGAATGATTATTAATTTATTAGTGTTCTAACTCATACCCGTAATGAGATTTTTTTATTTATTACCATTTTCAAGTTAGTTTCCTACCTAGTGTGATTATTGAAGAAATTATTTGCTAGACATATTATTAAAGTGCTGAAATTGCTCCAAAACTGTTTACATTGGGTCATTTTAATCCTAGAGTCTATAAAAGTGCTAAATTAGTCCCAAAACTTTTTAATTGTTGTTGAAAAAGTTATTCATGGGGATTATTTCAGCCCGTATTGCAAAAAATTAGGGGACTATTTTTACACTTTTTTCATTATATATTGTGAAATGAGACAATAGTTTGGTTTTGTAATTTTGATATCAGGATGTCCATGAACGGTTTAGGACGGAATCTCATTCGCAGACCGTTCCACGGTTTAATGAGCGTTTCTTGTTATCCATTGCATCATGCAAGGCGTCTCTTGTTGTGGATGATGAGCTTAACATCCTACAAATATCATCTCATATTAGATCAATCCTTCCGGTGGAAGTTGCAGAGGTAATTGTCAAATCTTTTTTTATATATCGTAAATCAGGAATTTAAAGATGTATTTATGAATTTTTGTAGAGGATTTGGTTTTTCATTTTAAAATTTTTCACATTGCTGTTTTTCTTTTTTTAGAGCGATCATCACAGTAGGGATGATTTTATGACATTTGTTATAATATTAATTTAAATTGTGCATGCATATAACAATGCACTTGATGAATTCATTAAAATATATTCATTTTAATTATGAAATTGTTTTATTTATTTTAACTCTTTTAAAGTATCAAATTTGTAATTTGAGGGATTATTGAAATTTAAGTTATCAGTTGAAAATTTTAGGAGCTATTTGCCCAAAAAAATGTATAAATTGTAGAGTTTGCTAGGCAAAGGAAACGATTAAATTACTCATATTTTAAGGACTAAATTGTAAAAGCATAAGAAGAATAGGTAAAACATGAGAGAAAATGCATCGGAAGTAGAAGATAGATAAACAATTTTTAATAACCTAACATGAATTATATGTTGGGATGTAGATAGAGATGTCTTCGATATGATGGGTTGTATTATTTATAGAGCTGCAACAATGGTTTATGAATTTAAACAATTTAAAAGATTATATATGATTTCTATAAATCTTTTCAATATGCTTCCCATTTATATGGGGATCAATTAAGAATCTGCGGACCAACATCTTTAGGAAATTTTATCGAGTCATTGAAAAAAAAAAGATCTAAGACGACGACAAAAATCATGGTGTATACTTTTGCTCATGTGTTTTTTTTATAATGCAGATATCCCAATGACTGCACAAAATTCTAGAACCCAGTTTACCATAGCTTGTGATTATTTGGTTGAGTATAAAACACTGCAAGAAATAAGAACTTTTACGAGCACCTGATGATTTTATTCTCTCTTCTGTACAAGCAAATATTGAAGATAATGAAAAAATTAAAGAACTGAAACTGCATGGCAATTTTATTATGCATTAATTATATATTCTGTGCTTTTAGTTCGTTTTAACACTCGGAAACTATACTTGTAAATGTCAATAGATCAGTGTTTTTTGTCTTTTACTGATTTGTTTTTGAAATTTATACATTTCTTTCATTTTGTGTCAAGATTTGTAAGATTTGTGCCAAGTGATGATGTACAACGCAATAATTTCTCGATTCGTGAATATTAATATATTTTTATTAGAAATTACTATTAAATTGTTTATTATTGTTGCTTTTCAAGTGAGACCAATAAAACTTCAATCGCTACATAAAGAGCAAAATCTTATTTTTGTGCTATTATCCATCATAAATAATTTGTACATTTTTTATTTAGCTACAAATATGAACAAATAAACATTAACTTACGTCTAGAGTACAAAAACATGTCAGTAAAGAAATAGTGAATGTAAAATCAGTAATTAATTACCCAAAATGTTAAAGAAATAACTAACTCTTGCTTATTTCTTCAATGATTGATTTTTTGAACTTTTAGATCAAACAAAACAACAATCGACATCAAATCTTAAAAAAGAAATTTTTTTGAGGGCAGAAGATGTTGGAATAATAAATCACAGCCAAGGAAGACTCAACAAAATTTTTTAACATAAATATGTGTAGGTATGAACAAATCATGTTAGACGGTTCTCGAAGATGAAATATGATTGATATAATAATGCCTCTTAGCTTCTTTAGTATCAAAACTTTAGGAAGAATAAAATTGGAAGAATAATTTTAATAGTAGTATTGTTGCGTGTATGAAAATATACGGCGGTTGAATAATAGAATATTGTCTTAGTATTGTATGAAAGTCCAACATACACAGATAAAGAGGAAGGATTGAGGTTTTATATGAAAAAATTACACAACTTAGCTCAGTTGAAAAGATGCCTCTACATAGATGTGAGTTACAAAACTTATCTCGTCACTTGAATGGGGGAAGACAATATTATAATACTGTGGGATGTTGACTCAGTCTTTTTTATAAGCGGCAAAGAATGTTAAGGAGACTGCAATGAACTGGCGATGAATGTGATTCAACGATGGTAAAGGTTGAGTGATAGTGGTATGACAATGGCGCCGTTTGCGGTAAAATTAATGGCGTTATAGAGAGAAATCAATGTCTTAGTATTGTATGGATGTACACCACACGCAAAAATAAAAGTAAAATTAAAATCGAAGACATTGAGTTTTTATGTGAAAAACTTATAAAGTAAAAAACTACTAGGCTTTGTCCAGTTGAAATGATTCCACTAATATTTTTTATAGATTACAAATCATGCATCTTTTCATACTCGAAGGAGTTGTTGATATATTATAATAAACACAAATGGAGTAAAATAAGCTCTTTCATGTAAGTTGGAGAAGCTTGTAGGTTTTGGAGTTGCCTTCACGAGATCGTTTGAGGAATGCTTGGTTGTCCTTTAAAAAATGAAGTCATGAGACCAAGAAGTTTAGTGTCATTTTGGTGTGAACGATATGTTTTTATCATAATACAATTCTATGCACCGATAGTGTTGGCACTATGGGTGAGGTGGTTGAAGGGGTTGATATCAGCATCAACCGGAGATGAAGGTTGGATACTGTACTTAGGGCTGCAAATGAACTATACTTTGATAAGTTGATTGTGTCTGGGCTCAATTATAACTCGTTTATAATCATTTAATCGAGTAATCGAACAATTTTGAATACTTTTTAAATACTCGATTATTAAATAAATAAGTTTGAATACTTTGTTGCTCAATTTATTTATGATCAAGAACGGTATCGTTTAAAGCTCGTTAACAAGCACGTTGATATTTTCATTTAAAGCTCGATATTGAATTAAAATTCAATATAAATTTTAAATAAAGTATAATATAAATGAAATAAAGTATGGTTAAATAATAATTTAAATTTAAATTAGTTTTTTATATTATTAACTTAAAAAAATACAAACTAATTAAAAAAAAGAATTAATGTGTTTCACGTGAAGCTCATTAGCAAGTAATTATAAATAAAAATATAATTAAAAATTAATTAAAAATCAAATGAAATTGTAAGTTTCATGAGAAACTCATACGATTACCAAAAAAAGTAATTAAAATAATGAATTAAGAAATTAATGCAAAAAATCAAAATATAATTCTATGTACACCTTGAGCACTAATTGAAAGGTTCAAGCATTTTATCTTGTGCATGCATTTAGGCCCACTTCTAAATGAGATATATTATAGTTGCTATTCAAATGAGAATGCACAACAAAGTTGCTTGAGCACTTCAAAGGCTTGGATTTGTCGGCGGGTGGGAATTTTAGTTTTGTTTAGGAGGTCTCTAACTAAAAAAAATTAATTTCTAAATTTAGTTGGAATATTTTGATTTGTTCCGAGTCAATTGATCACTATTTATCTGCATGCTTAATAAGCTCGGGCTCGACTTGATAAGGCTGAACTTTCTCCTTGATTAAAGTTTGGTAAATTCAAGCTTTAACAACATTGAATTTTAATCAATCGAGCTTGAAAAACTTCTCAAATGCTTGAATCAAGCTCGTACCAAGCTTGAATACATTTTTAGTAAACGTGCTCAAGCTTGAACAAGCTCCAACTCGACTTTCCTTTGCTCATTTGCAGTTATAACTATTGACGAGTGATGATGGTCCTCTAATTAATTATATTTATAGTTGGATGAGGAAGATTAGATGGTTGTAGTTGACCAACAAAGTTTAGAGGACCTTAGTTTTGCAATAGAGACACAAAATTATAAACAAGCGATTGTTATCAGGAGATTGTTGCTGGGGGCCGAAAGTTGTGCAGTTTTAGTCAGGCGATAGGAGTCGAATGACCGCATTCTAGAAACAAAAGTTAGGAGGTTGTAGATGGGCGATTATTGTCTTGCTGCTAAGGTCAGATAGTAAGAGTTGGGCAACTGGAGTTAGGCTGTGGAGGTTGGGAGACCATAGGTGGGAAATATTCAGATGACAGTGGTTGAGACTTGCGACAATCACAAATTTATCTTACTGAAAAATATACCACTTTTTAAACGAGGATCTAATTTTCTTTTTAAAATCAAGTGTTAAAATTTATTTTAGTGAAATCAAAAGGGGTAAATATGTCTAGGGATTTTATTGAACAAGGCATGTAACATGTTCTCAGGAGATGGAAGATGATGTATAAAAAGCGCTTTTTTACATCTTTTATTTAAAAACTTTTGGGCCGATATAACATGAAGATATTATTAATATTTGTAAAAATATTCATTGTTAAATAATATATCACTTTGAAAATGAAGAGTTCTGATTTTATTTCCTAAGTCAAGTGTTAAAGTCTTATTTTATTGAAAATAGAAATGTTTTTTTAATAGTAAGATAGATGACTGCACTGGCTTACGTTTTTTTTTGGCTATTTATGCTTAATCTTTTTTTTTTCTTTCTCTATTTATTATCAAAGGATTCTGAAGGATTATCTGAAAAGGAGCGGGAACTAAAGGATTTGAAAGAACAGTTTCGTGATGAACTCCCTGTTGGTCCTTTAATTGGGAAATGCTGCACATTGGATCAGGTGAAATTTTATCCTCTAACTTTTGTTTTTTGTGCAAAATATCTTGCATGGAGGACTATCTGTTTAATAATTTATCCATTTGTTATACTTGTGTCTAAGCAGGCGAAAGGTGTTGTTACTTTTTTGGATTCCATCCTTGACAAGACTCTTAGAAGTACTGTTGCTCTAATAGCTGCCCGCGGACGTGGCAAATCGGCTGCTTTAGGGCTTGCTGTAGCAGGGGCGATTGTTACGGGGTGAAATTCATTATAGTTCAAGTTTATATTGATTACATTAATTTCAACAGCTTTATATTCTTAGCTGTGGATTAGGATGTTGTTTGCAGATATTCAAACATTTTTGTTACAGCTCCTAGCCCTGAGAACCTTAAAACTCTATTTGAGTTTGTCTGCAAGGGTCTTAATTCACTGGACTACAAGGTTTGAATTTTTGCTTTCTGTTAATTTAGTAATAATGGCCTTTTAACTGGGGTTCTTCGAAATTATCAAGCAGATAGTGCTCATTCTTTCATTTCTATTTATTTCTAATGACTGCAATTTAAAATATTTTCATTTTTCCCTTTTTATGTTTACATGGTGTTGATGTGTTAGACCTTGTACATAGTTCCAATTCGGTGTTCAATTTAAGATATAGGCATTTTATACCAAGGATGTTAAACAAAAAGAAATTGTTGTTGATGATCGCAGTCATTTAAAATGATCCACATAGTCGCCGAGGAAATTAAAATATTAAATAGTCAAGTTTTTGTTAATGTTCCTATCCCCTTCGTACCATAATGTTTAAATGAATGCTACCGGTAGGCTTAGAAATAAGAATTGTAAACAATTGATCTAAGTTCTTTGGATAGTTCTAGTGACTCAACAATTTAAAAGTAATTGGAAGCCTAAAATCTTTGTTCTAATAGTTGCACATTTGTTTTTAGATATTCAAAATTTCAAGTTAAAATTTTATTGAGGCTTGAAATTTTACTTCAATGCACAATTCTCTTCCAATGCTCCAAAGAGGTTATATAAGCTAGATTGCTTGGTCAGCATGGCACCCAATCAGTCCACTTTCACGCGGCACAACAATACTCCCTACATCGAAGCAGAACATAATAGAAGTCAGCATGGTTTCGTTGATTAATTATGCCTTCAACACTTATTCTGATATCCTACTTATCGGAAAAGAGTGAGAGATAAATTTAATCATCTAAAAACATCAGAAATATTATATATCACATTACTACAACTCATATGTTTAGTAAGATCAGCCAGTCAAATTAAGCGGAAACTGTCTAGAACATTTCATTTATATATATCTATAGAGCATCAATTATACATCAAAATATTTGTGCAATGCATATATTTCATCTAATATATTACTCGTTATTCTTCGAACTTACAACAGCTATGTAACAAAATAAAATCACAAAAATGGTCTCATTTTTATTTAGCCTCGATCTTGGTTTTTTTCTCAGGAAATAATTCTAACATAATATTCAGTGAGCTTAGAAGCTTGATAAGATAAACAATTCTATTATAGATTTCAAATAGTATAAGAATTTGAAATAAACAATATGGGCCAGTCTAATTTCTTATACTCTTTATAAAATTGAATTAACTAAACAACAACTGGTCTAAAAATATATAAAATATTTTATTGAGAGAAAAATTCAAGAGAATATTAAAAATTTACAATGTTATAAACACTATTTTTGATATGCAAAGGTGATATCATGCTAGTTTTTATAAATTTATCTTCTCTATTATTTCAATCATTACTTGATATAAAAGGAAACAATTTTGCTCAATCTTAGGTCATATCATGTATTTCAGACCAAGTTCATTGGCCATCATATAAGGACTCACTTTTGTCGTCCTATAGCAAATGTTATAAGTATTTTAGCTTGAGGAGCCATTTACTTTTATATGGGCTCTCCTTTATCGCCTTAATGTACAGGCTTCATATTTATATACGAACTCTCTTTTATCTTCATAATTGTATAGGCTTCATAGTCACATATTTGCTCATTTTTGTCGCTTTAGTTGTATGGATATTCATAAACTTATCATTGCCACTTATCCCCCACAGTATGATATTCCTTAAGGTAGTCACATTTTCATTATTGGACACTATATAAATAGGCTATTTATTTTTGAATTATACCGAACAATTATATTTTTAAATAAGCACTTTACACATACTTGATGCCTTCATTTAAAAGTGTCACCAATTAACATCATATTTTTATAATTATAATACATTTAATTGAGATCCCGTGTCATTAAGATTTATGTATGGTCATTTGTGTAGTGGTAATAAGATGTGAACCCGCATTTTACGATGCAAAGAGCTTCTATTGTGTTGTTCCTATTAGTCTAATTTATATATTAATACACTTGCAAATGTTTAAAAAAATTTGCTTCATGCACTAAATATGTATATCTTACCAAGTTGACGATTGATCTCTGCTAATTGAACACTCCAAAATTTATTTCTTTTGTGTACAATCTCTAATAAATAGTGATTATCCCTATTTGTAATATTTTGTATCTTATAATTTAACTCTAAATAAATTTAATTTGAAATTATACTTTATCTCAAAATAGCACTTCTTCATAAAGGCATTGAGGCATATCACTTTGATTTGAAATCGATTCATTGGAAAAATTACCAAAATTTAGATTCTTTACTTATCTAGTTCTTTTCTTGACTTTCTTTTCTTATTCATTTTCTTTTCTCGCTCTTCTTTTTGTTCTTTTTCTTCCATTTTTTTCCCAGTTTTCTTTCAGTTAGATCCCATTCCAGCTCTTTGTTACACCAGAAATGGAGAGTTACAGGAAGAACTCTCCTTTTTCACCATATTGATAGGAAGAAGAATATAATTGCTCATATGTGTGCCCACAGGGCGATAGATGATAGTTTTTTTATTAGGAATGTGGATAGTTCACACTTCATTTTTTCTTTTGTTGATATTGACTGGGCCCATGTTTGTCTGGTTAGCCCTTTTTGTAATTTTTGTAATATTTTATTTTTTTATAGCAATGCAAAATGCACCTTTCAAAGAAATGGAGAGTTACTGGAAAACATAGTGAAATTCAAATGTTTATACTTTTAAATTAGCTTATTCATTGTTTATGCAATTGTTATCCTAATTATTTTTTTCTTGAACAATCAAACATTTCATTTACAACCGTTGCATGTTAGGATTAGTGAAAAATGGAATTTCCACGATTGTTGCAACTATATCAATGAAATCTAAAATTGAAGGAAAATTTAGTTTAAACAAAACTAATTCTATAACTTCGCAATTTTAGAGAATTTGTATATGCTTCCAGATTGCAATTAGATTGATTTTTGATGATTTTTCGTAATAGTTTAAATTTTTGGGTATATTTTATTTAGAATATTTTGCATTTGTATCTTATAAAATCAGAGTATTAAACAATCCTTAGAGGTTGTTACTTGGACATAATCTTTCCCCATGCACTGACCTTTGCGCTACAAGTAGTTTATCTTAATTAAATCTCAGTTCAGTTTCTAATGTGGTGAATGCTTTCTTCATTTATCTCCTCGAAGAAACCTGAAAATGAAATATATTAGTTAGAAATAAAGTCTATGAAGGCTATCTTTTGGCACTTGGTGTAGATGTGATTGAACATCTTCATAGGCAAACACATCTTTATATGCCAAGCTTTTCCACTAAGACTTTCTATATGACATCATTATTTTTCTGGAATGTATACCTTTTCACAATAGCATTGTTGTTACTTTAATATAAAGTTTTTAAGTCCTAAAAGTGTTGTTTTGTCATCTTTATCCAACTTCTTCAATGTGGGTGCATTGGATCTATTTGCATAAAAGGAAAGGGCTACTTTAAAAGCCTTAGGGTCTGTTTGGGACAATTAGACCGCTACCATAGTTATGTTTAGGAAATTGCTTTATTGCTGTTTTCTAGAAATTTCTTTGATGGGAGCTGATTTTTTCAACTTAATCTGCTAAAGTGCAGTGGTTGTAAGAAAGTTGTTGTCTTATTTTTCTTGAAAAAAAAAATATATATATTTATTATTCCTGCCGCTATTTTCTAAGAAGTTGCTTGCTTCACAACTTTACAATCACTTTTTAAAAAAGCTGTAGTCACCCCAAACAGACTCTTAGTTTTGTACAATCTATTTGATATGTAACAAAGTCTCATAATTTTGAAGTTGATGGCCCCTTTTTGTATCATATTTTTTTGTATGGATGACCTTAAACATTTTTCACAACAAAGAATTTAATAGACTCGAGCAATTCTTGTGATAATCCTTGGGCAATAAGTCAAGCCACGTTTGGATTCTACTGCAAGTGACTTGTTCTTGAGCATTAGTAACTCAACATGGTTGAGACAGGTGCTCACGCTGACTAAGCATTAATGAATATGACTTGAAAATTGGGACATGGAACCATAATAATATAAATTTTTGTTAACTCCTGCTAGTGGAAACCCCAAACTGCCAAGTAATGTTATCACTTAGTGCTAGTGGATATTACATAGCGCCAAGTAAGTTTATCTCTTAGAAACTGATGGTGCTTGATGGAGGATAATACATGTGATCAAATTTTCCGCTGGTTTGAACCATGAGCTTTTTTGTTAAGTCAATTTTTTGCTAGAATGAGGGAGATTCTTTCAAGGAGCCCTTCCAAAGGATCTTTAATGAGGGTTGTCAAATTTTAGAGATCGATCATGAATTTTTATGGGTTTCTTGCTTGAAGAACTCCCATCTTGGCTCATTCTACTTTGCACTATTATGGGTAATTTTTCATTCTTGTGTTGATATAATACACCATGTTGAGGCACATTTCATTACTGATAAAGTCATCAAAGCTAACCACTAACAATCCATCCATCCTACGAACAAGAAAATTTATTCTTTATTGGGAACTTGATGTGTCTAAGAAGCTAGAACAACCTAATGTTCAGGGGCCTCCCTTGGCCTCTTCAATAACCCGATAGCAAAAACAACAACTACAACAATGGATACTTGAGCATAAGCAAGACTTATACTCACCTTAGCATTTATTATGCCGAACTTATTATGTCCTCATATATCAAATTGAATTTGAGCAGTCATGCCCACTCAAGCCAAATTTTGATAACTAGGATTAGTGCGCTACTCAAGAGATAGGCATGTCAATGCCTTAAGCGGGTTATAATTTGACCCAATCAAAGTACTGACTTGATTAGCATGATAAATTGACTAATGTATAGATTTGAAATTTTGGCACAATTAGAAACCCAATCTATTTATAACAACATGTGTCGAGTTTGAAATTACCCAATGACTGTTAAAGATTGTTCTGATGATGATACCATATTTAATCTATACAACAATAGAAATACCAAAAATTATTACTATAAAACTTACACATTGAAAGGGAAATGCAACAATAGAAATAAACAAGCACAACTAAAGTGTATCCCAAGAGTGGTTGAGGTCTGTGAGGTGGGCTCAAATGTGTAGATTGGGGTGTTGGAAGGTGGCAGATTTAGTTGGCAAGGTTTCTCGAATGGGGATGAGCTGCAATAAGGTCTGTTGGGGGTTGGAACAATAACACGGATGCACGGAGGATGGAGTTGGAGAGTTGGGTGGTTGGAATAACGAGAACAACATGGGGAACAATCAGGACAATAACTAGGTAGTGGTGGAGGGTGGTAAGGGCGACAGGAAAAGCTGGGGGTGACAGGGAACGGGAAGTAGGAGGGCTGGAGAACAGGTAGTGGGTAATGGAGAGTGGTCGACATGGTTGGAATGGCTGCTGCAGCGGGGGATGCGAATTAAGGAAGGTGGCAGCGGAGGAGACTGCAGAAAAATAGTAACGACGGTTGTGCGGGGGTGTTTGCAACAATGAAGGTTGACCGAGAGTGAGTTGGGGAGGATGTAGAAGGGTATCAGGAAGATAATTACCATCTCAGGAGAGGGATATAGTCCGAGCACCACCCAAACCCTCAGATCCATCCCTCGAGGGGAGAAAACGGATATTGGGAGTTGTGCTAAACAAACTCATGCCAAAAATAAACTCTAATCTATACTCTAATACAACATATATATAGGAAATAACTATAAATGAATGAAAGAAAAGGAGGAAACTCGCTAAAAATTGGAAAGAAATAAAAAATGAGTCCTCAATTTAGCTCTATGCCATTCACGTTAACTTGTGCACGTGCTTGGCTTAACTCTTATTTCGATATTATAACTGTGGTCGCAGAAACAGGGCTCTCGGGTGGCTCCCCTACCATTCTTCTAGCGTTGGGCGAGCTTCGATCTCGTTTGTCGAAGCTTTTGTCTCCACATAGTAGTTAGTAGGCCCCACTGAAGGCAACTACAATGTTATAAGCTCCCTATAAGCCAAACTTGCAGGCTTTGTGATACCAGAGTTAACCTGAAAATCTAATAGGGGAAGCAAGTTTTATTACGCAAAATAATAGGGTTACAATCAAGACCTTGAAACTGAAAAGCAAATACGAAAAAACACAAATATTCCGCTAGGTGTGAGGCAGGACAACCGATGGAACGACGACAAGGTGGCGACAGGTTAAAGTGATGGAGGAAGTGCGTTGGCAACAAAGGAAAGACATAGAGAGAGAGTGTTTTTGAGCAGGAGGGGTCATGGAAGGAAGCCAACAGTAGGGGACATGCTGGAGGAGCAGAGTAAGAGGAGTGGCGACCACACTAGAATAGTGTAGGAAGAGCGGTGGCAACACTGGAACTGTGCAGGAGTGGCAACAAGTCGGCCAAAGGGGAAAGGGAAGGGAGAATAGAGGAAATAGCCACCACTTTGGAGTAGGATATAGTCAAAGCTCCACCTGTCTTCGGATGCAAACATATCAAGGGAGGAACTGCAGGCAACAAAAAACTGAAAACAAAAATTGAACCCTAATCAGAGAATATATGTATGTATGTATGTATGTATTTATGTATGTATATATGTATGTATGTATGTATTTATGTATGTATATATGTATGTATGTATGTATTTATGTATGTATTTGATAATATGTATGTATTTATGTATGTATATATGTATATATGTATATGTATATATGTATGTATATATATATATATATAGTATAATACTAGGAGGGGGAAGACCCCTACCTTTGGGCGACAACCTTAAACTGGCTAAGTGTCGCCCAACCCCCTGCACGTCCTGGTTGAACCAGTTCAATCTTTATGAGGCAGTTCAACCCAAGAATCCCACGTCAGTTATCCAGGGTTGAGGGAACTGCAGACAACAAAAAACTGAAAGCAATAAATTGAACCCTAATCAGAGAATATATATATATTCAC
>NW_018164741.1:106547-181856 GCF_001263595.1 Phalaenopsis equestris | reverse complement strand
TATGAGTATTTCTATATATATATATATATAATGGCGTCGACAGCGGCACGCTCTGCTAGGGTTTCGCCCCATGGCTATTCCCGACGGTGATTCTATCAGCTTCTTCGCTTCTCTTCGATGTCTCCCATGACGATGCTCACTCCCTGTCTCTCCTGTTGAAGTCGATCGCTCCCAGTTTTCTCTGTAGGTGACGGAATGCTTGTGCCGTCATCATCTGTTTCCTTAAACGAAGGCGCTACAGTCGTCTCCCGTAGCCGATCTTGCGTCTGTTTCCTTAGACGAAGGCGCTACAGGCGTCTCGCTCCGGACGTCCCAAGCCCGACAGCGCCAACATTTTCCTCGCTTCCTTGCAGTCCGTCAGACCATTTCTTTCGTGATCGTGACCATCTTGTGAGGGAGATGGCCTCGATGCTCCGTTCCTATGCAAATGCCCTTGCGAACATTCCTGCTCGTGCCCCTCCTCCAAGTTCAGAGCCTGTTTTTGCTATTGGTAAGTCCCGCAATGTTCCACAATCGTACCACAAGTCTCTTGAAGGTGGCGGCGAACACATTTTTTTTAAAAAGCTTGGAAAAAAGAGAAGTTTGCACTTATTCTCACTGAGTTTGAAATTGGTAATCTAGCGTCTTCTTGACGTTTTGCTTTAGTGGGGAAATTCTTTTATGATCATCCAAAAGTGGAGATCATTAGGAAAGAATTTGATGCTATGAAACTATTTGTCAGTTGGAACATTGGTCTACTGGACTGTCGACATATATTTATTCAGCTATCTCACGATGCCGATTACACGTATTTTCTCTCAAAAAGTTATTAAGACCGACAATCGTTTTATGAAAATTCTGAAGCGGACTGTCGGTTTTGATCCAAAAGTGGAGTCACCTATCATTCCAATTTGAATAAAGTTTCCAGGGTTAAAATTACATCTGTTCAACATGTAAATTCTCTACTATTTAGTAACTGCTTACGGTAAGCATCTCAAGGTAGATAGTCATACTCTTTCTTTCACCAGAACCTCTGTGACTTGTATGTCATTTGAGAGAGATATCACTCAACCAGCTCCGGATGGGATATGGATTGACACTATTCACAGCGGGTATTGGCAAAAGGTTGAAATAGAACCACATCCTCCTTATTGCTTGTTTGACAGTATGTTTGACCATAGTTCTACTATTTGCTATCGCTTGCATCCTCATCTAAGGCCGAATATCAATAAACATCGGCCACCTATCGTTCTTGCTGATAAGGTCCAATCCGATTCTCTTTCCAACATCGCAGTTCCACATGAATAACACTTTACTGCAAATATAGATCCAAATGTGCTGATACGACTTACTGTTTTTGAAGAATGCCCACTTATATGCCATGACACTCGGGAGTGCTCTCCCGACCCGATAGAAGATCGGCTAGTACAACAAGTAGTTGCTTCTAATGTTCAACAACCTACACATATGCTGCACATTTCAGACCATTCTGCTGATCAGAGCCAATCTTCAGATGAGGAATGACGGGTCTACGCGAGGAGGAAGAAAAAGAACGGAGGATGACTCGAGCTAGGGAATGTATTGGATGATACATTGGTTACTACTAACAATGACACTCATTTGTTTAATTTATTAGCTAACTCCTTCCCTAGATCTAAAGGCAGAGACAAGACAAAATCGGGTCGCTCTCGAGCTACCTGATACTCTTATTTTGACACTTTTTTAGTTTTTTATTTAGATTTCTTATGTTTTTTGTTGTCTTTTCTTTTGGAACCATTTGATTTGGTGGTTTTTGTGTGAGCTGAGTGCCATGTTTGGGACCTTCTACAAAATCTATCTGACCCTACTTTTTATTTAATATATTAGCCTTTGGGTTTTAAATAAATAAATAAATAAATAAATATAGGTGACTCCTTACGCGTTAATATCTAAAGGTGGTTACAAAATATTGGGAAAGAGGGTCCCCACTAAAAATAAAGAAAATACATATAGTCCTAGGGGTTCTTTCTTTCGCATTACAACTCCACCCAAAAAAGAAATAAAGATGAAACAAATATAAATGTAAACCAAAAGTATATGTATCCAACCAAAACGTATCCCCAAAGAGTGAAGTATTCCCCATATGAACATGTATAAAAAATAAAACAAAGGTAGCGCAAGTTGCAAGCCAAAAACAGAAGTCTTGAACGCTGGAAAGAGCACCAACGAGCAAGTCCCAAAATTCAAATACCTGCAGCTTAAAAACTATGAAAACACCAAACAAGCAAGAAAACAAGTGAGCAATAAAGAAAGATAATGCTCCACGATCTTCCAACCCCCACTCCAGAAGTACATATAACAAATAAGGAGCGAAAGAGTGAAACCCTCGTATAAATTTGGAGTCATGAGCCTCTTTATCGAAAACAACAAGCCCATTCACAGAAAAAAGGTAGAACTGGATCAGTGAGCTTAACCTTCAATATCCAATCTCACCAGTATTCCCAGAAAGATTACTGCAATAAATCCCATAATCCATATCTCCACAAAAACCCTTCAAGCCAAAACCCGATGCAAGACCCATCTGCAAGGCCACCGAGTGTACTAGTCAACCTGCCCAACCGCAGCCAAAGGAGCCTTGGGCCTCCCAAGTTGTTCATCTCATACGAGGCAATGAAGCCCTGGGCCTTCATCTAGTATTATAAAACCATCCACCATATGAAACATAAATAGATGCCGCCTACTCCACAGAAAAGCAGGCAACCAAAACACTCAAAGATAAATAAAAAGGAATAAAAACAACCCAAAGAAGTGCCTGGGCCGAAACAAACCACCCAACAAAAGAAAATAAGTTAAGAGGAATCATTCGTACGAATATAAGGAGCATCGATGTTGTCACCAACCAGCAGAGTGTGTAAAGAGGCGGGGAGTAGATTCCACCCTACAAATATCAGTGGAGCTACCTAAATTGGCAAGCCAATTAGCGGGTTGATTCCCCTCTCGGTAAGTGAAACTCCACATGACATTCATATTGGAGATTAAACTTCTAATCCTCTTTATATAATAAAGGATATCCCAAGGGGCTCATCACCATTTGCCAAAATATCAATCAAGTTGCGATTATCACATTCAAAAATAATAAAATGCCAGCTGAGAGCATGAGCCATAATAGCAGCCGTTAAAATGGCCATAGCCTCAGCCTCTATGGGAGTATCAGCATATGAAGGAGATGAGAAGAAAGAATATAGTTCCCTGCATAGTTTCTAGCAATGCCCCCACAACTAGCATTGTTGGCTTCCAACTCCCATCCGTGTTAAACTTAATCCACCCCCTAGGAGGTGGCCGCCATCTAACCAAAATCGGTGGATGAGAGTGCCTCCTCTCATCCAAATCCGTATGCCCCATAGAAAGAAAATAATTGATGCCCGAAATTTTTTTTTTTTTAAAGCTCCCCATTCTCCACAGCTTATTAATATAGACAATAATATTAGTAAAGACTATCATACTCTGAATGACCACACCTTCATGAATAATGTCATTACGAGCCATCCAAATAAACCATTATATGATGTAAAGGTAAATTTGCAAAAAAATGTTTTTGCTTACGGTTCGGATTGCAAATCATGGTAGTGAGCAAAAGATTCCTCCCAGGATTGACAATAGTACCAAACCATAAACCAACTTTACTCCATATAAATAGTGAAAATGGACAAGAGAAGAAAATATGCTCTATAGTCCCCTCCGCCGAATTACACGAACAACAATGAGAGGCTATTCTCAAACCTTTGAACTTTAATATATCATCACATGGTATTATAGAATGAAAAATGCGCCACACCAGGAAAGACATAGAGGGAGTTAATGCCCAACTCCACACTCCTTCACCCTAAGGGAGTTTTTGAAAATTATGTGAAAGGACATATAAAGATTTAGTAATTGAGCTAGTCATTGGAAATTTCAAAGTAGGAGTATCTTGCAAATGAGGGTCAAAAGGAATAGTGGAAATGAAACGTAGCTCCCTCCATACCCAAAATGCTAGTGAGAAGATGAAAATTCCAATGGTCGTCTACCCAAGTATCTGACACCTTGAGACTAGAATATCTCGTATCCCTCATAGCAAGCAAAACATGAGACCAACAATCATGCCATAAAGAAATATTTCCACTACCCACCTCCTAGTAAATGAATTTTTTTGCCCAATCTCTAATATGAAGCAGTCTCTTCCACA
The DNA here is from genome assembly GCF_001263595.1 of Phalaenopsis equestris. NCBI lineage: Eukaryota > Viridiplantae > Streptophyta > Magnoliopsida > Asparagales > Orchidaceae > Phalaenopsis > Phalaenopsis equestris. The sequence goes on along the minus strand of NW_018164741.1, from coordinate 177,673 downwards.
TCGTGGAATTACCCAATCGCCAATTAATCAAAGCAGGATGGGAGGAACGACACTATTTCCTGTGCATTAAATTAGCCCATAGAGACTCGCCTTTCCTGAAATTAAACGATTGCTTAAAAACATTAATATCAGTAATATGGTGCAGAGATTTGAAGCCCAAACCACCAGTATACAGGGGTTTGCAAACATCCTTCCAAGACATCCATCTTCTACCAGAGTAATTTCCCACCCATAAAAACTTATTGAAACATCTTTCAAGGTTTAAAATATTACTTTTTTTTGGGTTGAAGTACTTGGAGAGTATATAAAGTAAGAGAGTGAAGGATGCTCCTGAGCAATGTAATACGACCCCCAAAGGAAAAGAAATTATTTTTCCAATACAAAATTCTTTTCTGCGCCTTTTCCACTACCTCATCAAACTGAATACGCCTCTTTCTGCCTTTAAGGAGAAACCCCCCCCCAGATATTTAAGAGGAAGGGTAGAGAGGGAGAAGCCCGTAAAATTGGCAATCTAGCATGCATTAGAACGATTAACCATATTTCCCAAGTAGATGTTACGTTTATTAGCATTAAATAGTAGGTCAGAGACGGATTGGAAGTCAACCATTAAGCTATGAATCTCCTTCACCTTTTTTTTTGCTAGCATTAGAAAACAATATCATGTCATCAACATAAGCTAAATGAGTGACCACCGTGTTAGATTTATGAGCGTATTGCAAATTGGTGTTTCTCCTGAAAAGATTGTTTAGGAGACGGGAGAGATAATCAAATATTAAAATGAAAATAATAGGGGATAAAGGATCTCTTTGTTTAATGCCACGGCCCGCACTAAAAAAGCCCCGAAACTGGTCATTAATGAGAATATTATATTTATTGCAATGAAGTCAAGAGAGGATAATTTTGCAAAACTTCTGAGAGAAACCTCGTGCCTTAAGAACCTTCAATATAAACTCCCAACTGAGAGATTCATAAGCCTTATGGTTTTCCAATTTAGTCATCATGTTGCCCCCTCTACATTTTTTATCAATGTCAAGAATGAGCTCCTGTGCCAACATGATGTTATCAGTGATCCCCCGCCCCTGAATAAAGATAGATTGATTCAAAGAAATTAATTTGTTGAGGTGAGGTCGGATGCGCCTGGCCAAAATTTTACTACTCAACTTTGAAATAACAGAAGTCAGAGAGATGTGTCTGAAATGATCCCAAGGGCTCTTTTGAGTATTTTTGGGAATGAGAACAATTATAGCGACAGAGAATTAATTTCCCGGTATTTCCCCTTTAAAGAAACTCTGAATAACCTCCACTACCTGATTCTTAACAATACTCCCACATTTAATGTAGAAAGCAGACGTGAAGCCATCCGGCCCCAAAGCTTTATTACAATTAATATTCAACAGAGTAAAATAGATTTCCTCTGCCGAGGAAATACCGCAAAGATTAAGGTCCATCATGTGATGACGTACATCATCAAATAAAGAGGCATCAATAGAGCCCAAGGTCTCGTGGAACTCATAAAGTTTAGAAAAATAAAGAACCGCACTCTCCCCTATCTCCTCATCCCTAGTAATCCAATTCCCCTCATTGTTTTTAATCCTCATAATAGTGTTATTGGCTCTTCTTTGTTTAATGCAGACATGAAAATATTTAGTGTTTCTATCTTTTTGAGATAAATGAGTCTCCCCAGTTTTTTGTTGCAACAACTCCTCCTTCCAAAGAGAGGCCTCTAGTAATTCTTTATTGGCTTCCTATAAATCGTGGATGATATCATTTGTATTCTCATTAAGAGCCTGATACTCACCCTATGTTCGACCTTTTTGACTATAACATGTACATCACCAAAAACATCCCAATTCCAAGACCTTAGAGCAGCAACCACATTATTATGCAATTTCCAAAAATTGTACCAAGCATTACCTACCTCCTCACATTTTCAATTCTCAGCAATTAATCACAGGAAATCATCATGTCTAGCCCAGACATTTAAGAAACAAAAGTGATAGGTGGAGATTTTTAAAAAAAAAATCAAAGGATAAGAGAAGTGGGCCTTGATCTGAGCCAGTTCTGCAAAGGTGTTGAACCTGCGAAAACCCATAAGAGATCTGCAGTTGATTAGCAATGCATCTATCAAGTCGTTCGAACAACTTACCCCTTTTCCAAGTTAATTTAGATCCAATGAAACCCAAGTCAGAAATTCCCGCTAGAGCCAAGGTTTCATTGAATTTATCAGTTAAAGTGGTGTCAAACTTCCGACTACCTAATTTTTTCATATTCCTGCGTCACCATATTGAAATCCCCTCCAACCATCCAGTTTTGATTGATAGAAGAACCCATCTCCGAAAGTTTGTGCCAGAGATCAAATATAGCAACATTAGAAGTCCCGACGTAGACAAAAGTAAGAAATCCCGAGAAAACATCCATAGAGAAGAGAGTATGTACAAATTGTCTATCATCAGTAATGACATCAACTATAATATGCTTCCTCCAAGACAACCAAATTTTGTTAGAGCAATTAGCAAAAAAAGAGAAATTTTTGAATTTACCCCAGATACAATCATTCGGAGAGGAGACCAAGGGTTCCAAAATAGCAAATATATCAACCTTATGAATCATTGTCATTAATTTGAGTCTACCAAGGGAGTGAGGATCCGCAACTCTGCTGATATTCCAAATAAGGATGTTAAATATGAGTAGACATATTACCCTTCCTAGAAGATCTAGGTCGGGTCCGTCCATTTTCTCCATCTGAAAAGTATTGATTCATCTCTAACATATTATTCCCATTAGTGTGATTTTGCTCCTCTTGAACTCTATTCCTCCTACGGTACTTCTGAACATGAAATTCATCCCTTAAAACTTTTGAAATATTTTTCAAAGGAGTGTCAGAGAGAGCATCAGAATGATGAGAATAAATAGAATTATTATCCATATTTAAAGCGTCAAGGAGAGAAGCTGAGGAAGGACGAGCCTCCTCGGTAATAGAGATGATGATAGGATGGTCCAGAGCAGGTACTGGTATTCTCAACCGGGACAATAGCATTAGAGAAGGTAGGATCTTGGTTTTTATTAGCATTCGAAATAACAGGGAGAGAGGCAGAAGCCCCCTCAATATTAGAAATATCAGGAGGATTCGAATCAGATAACACCTGCTCAATTCTACCCTCGACAGGAGCCAAATGGGATGATAGTGGGGTGGGACACAGCTGCTAAAGGATCAGCCTGAACAGCCGCAACATTTTCAGGAAGCGTAGTTTGCTCCACGTGCGGCTGTTTCCTACCATCCCCTTTCCTCAGTTCAGGATGTAACTTGAAACATTGATTCTGATCATGACCAAACATTCGACAATGTGTGCAGTAGGAGGGGTGTTGTTCTAATAATACCTGTTGCCAATAACCAATGTGCTTCGACCCAATCCAAACCTCATCAGGTGGAGGTAAAGTCACATCTCGTTTAATTAAAACTCTAGCCATAGAAGGTCTCGTGAGATTATAGATGGGAGCATCTAATTTTAGAGGTCTCCCGAATATAGCAGCTAAAGAGAGGATTTCATGATTGAAGAGATGAACTTTCAAAGATGAGAATCTAAGCCAAATTGGAATAATAAATAATAGGAGCCTCTCTTTAGGATCAAAATTTGCTGACCATTTTAATACCTTCATACTGCAGTCCTCAAACCACACCAAACGTTTCATAAACAGGCGCGTATAGTCCTCTTCATTAGACAGTTGGATCAATCCAAGGGACCTATTTTCCATTCTCTCGTAAGCCTCATCAATTCAAATTGTTTTCGAAGAAACTCCAATTTTGGATACCCATAGAGGAACTTCCTTGCCAGGTGAAGACGACAGGAGGAGGCGAGTTCACAGTTCTCGGCATCAGAGAGGAAGAGAGCAAGCTTTCCCCCTTTCCGGCCAGTACGTCGAATGAAGGACACATCGGAATCGAGCGCGAGATTGTCGTAGAAAGCATAAGGGAAGTTTGGAACAACATCAGCGACAACGCTAGCATAAGAACGAAGCCTTTTACCAGTGCCACCAAGGCCACCGGCCGTCGCGCCAACATACGAGCGAGTCATGAAGAACGATCACTCGTGTCGCCATCGAATCGCAAACCCTAGCAGAGACGAAGGTGGAAACATCGTGCATTTATATATATATATATATATATATACATACATACATACATATTTATATATTTATACACACACACACATAAGGGAAGACCCTTCCCTTTGGGCGGCAACCTTAAACCGGCTAAGTGTCGGCCAACCCCCTGCACCTCCTGGCTGAACCAATTCAGTTTTACTAGGCAGTTCAACCCAAGAATCCCACGTCAGTTATCCGGGATTGAGGGAACTTCGATCTCATTCATTGAAGCTTCTAGATCTTCGTAGCATGGAGTCAAATCCACTGTATTGATAATAGCAAAAATATTGTAGTCCACTGGTAGTTCGATTTTATAGGTGTTGTCGTTTAGCTCCTTGCGGATCCTGAAAGGTCCATTTACTTTGGGGTTGAGCATCCCCGCTCCCACTAGGAATTTTTAACATGGGTTTTTAGTGTTATATTTAAAGATAATTTAGAGATACATGGATTCTCTTTTGAAATATTTATTTTTTTTATTTTCATTCAAGTTAAATTGGACAATGGGGTCAAAATTTGATGGAGCTCTGTTTTCTTGAAATATCTGCTACTAATCGTTTTAAAACCATTTGCAATGTTTTCCTTAGATGCCTTTAACAATTTTCATTGATGTTTCCTTTTGAAGTAAGCATTGGTCTTATTCCTATTTATGTGCATGATTTATGTGGTAATGTAAGTGATTTTTTTATTGTTGATTATTACTTTCAAGCTTTGAATGAACCTTTTTCACAGCTAATATGCACATTTATGCTTGTTTCCTCATCATATATTTATAGGCTTGTGAACATTTTCATTAACATATGCCAAAGAGTATTCTTTATTGAAGTAGAAGTCAACAATATTTTCAGAAATATTTTTAGATTAGACTGAATATCCCTTCGAGAATGCAAAGTAGCTATATGAAACATTGCGGTCTTCTTGAATTTTAAAATTTTTTTTTTTTGAATATGTCCATTCTCCGTTGGAGCATTTCTTTAATTTTTCAATACTACAATGCCTGCTAATTCTCTAATCAATGATTTTTTTTACCATCTACTAGTTTTTTACTATACTCATTTATATATATTATTGTTATCATTTATCATCATATCCAAGTTTTTTTTTATTTATGTTGGCTTGTGTCTTAATGTGGTCAAACAACATCTGTTTTCGCAGGAGCATTTGCACTATGATTTGGTGAAGAGTGTTGATCCAGATATGAAGAAGGTTATTGTTCAGATTAATGTATTCAAGCAACATCGGCAAACAATTCAAGTATGGTTATCATAATTATTTTTCGAGCTCAGTTAATGGAGGGATCCTCTATTGAACAATAGTCAAGAAAGATATTTTTCTTCCAACATGGTTTTTAGCAATGCTATATTATCTTGAAAGGAAAATGTGATGAACTTATATAGTATCAACACTTACTTTCCCTTTATTTATACATTATCGTGGCTTTCTTTGCTTTCAAACAGATGTGGACAAAAACACTACTTGAGGAGTTTTATTTTCTTATTACACTTTTGATAATTAGGCCATTATCTATATTTCTAGCAATCTAGTTTTCCATCAAATGACAAAATATATATTTATTGTTATTTTATAAGGGATGTTATTCTGCAGGAGAGATTACTACTTTTCTTGTTTACAATGCAGAACAATTGATTTATGTCCTATTAAAGCTCTAGGACTTTTCCATCTTTTAAACCTGAATTGCAAACCGAATCTTGTTTTTCTATATTCTCCAAGTTTTGGAAAGATCAAGTTAGGAACGGAATCTATATTCAGCGAGTATCATATTTGATGTGGCTATTCTTTGGAACATTGTGCCTTTTTTCCCTTTTTATAATAGAATCCTCCAGTGATAATATAACATAAATCAATTTTTCTCCAACAATTTTTTTTTAAAAGATTATTTGGTTGACGCCACAGATTATGTGATTTAATTAAAGCAATTCATTCATGAAATGATCTCGTCCAGTAATATGATTCAAACTTTCTTTAGGAACAAGTAATTTTTTTTTTGACGATAGTACGGCTTTTCCTTAATGTGCTTTAACTTTTTGTCTTTGTATCATTGATCCAATAACTTTTTCTGTCTCATTAAAAGTTTGTTTTTACAACCCTAATCTCATACTATTCACTGCAAAGTTATTTTAATTGTCAATAAGTCAGTCAAGAAAGACTAGTTCAAGTTTGCTTTTAAGCGATGCTTCAGTTTTGACTCTTTGTCAAATCATCATCTGTTAGACATTCTTTGTCTACTTTTATATGTATTACAATAAAGATAAGGGGAATTCAAATACAGAGCACACAATTCTTATGCGATTACATATCTCAAACCTAATATTTCAGATTTACACACAAAATATAATATGAAACTTAAACCAGCGTGGACTGATGATAAAAAATTATGGTGGCATGGGAATTAGTTCATTATAACTGAGATCATTATGCTATTGAGGTGAAGATTTCATGCACAAAATCAGAATTATTTATTTTGTTGGATCTAAATAAATGCAATCACACTTTACAAACAGCTAATAACCAAAGAGGCAAGGTTTAAAGTGGAGAAGTTCAATGCTTTCTGGAAGATGCAGGTGGAAGATTTGTTATATCACCAAAAAATTGTACTTGTCACTATAAGAAATCACAAATAAGCTTGAATTTATGTATGTGGAGGAATGAGAGGTGTTGAATCGAACGACACTGGATTTGACAAGGTTGACACTTTTCTTATCTATTGCGTTCAACATTGTAAATTAGAAAACTGTGGTAGATCACATGACGACACTGATGAAAATGTATGAAAAAACTTCTACTTCCAATAAGATTTTTCTGATGAACAAGTTATTCAATATGAAGATGTTAGAATACAGTTTAGTCACAGAGCATCTCAATAACTTAAACACTGTGATGATCCAGTTGTGTTCTATATAGATCAAGTTTGATGATGAGGTCAGAGCACTGGTGATACTATCTTCATTGTCAGATTGTTGGGATGGCTTGGTAACGACTGTGAGTAATTTCTCAGGGACTTCGAAGTTGAACTTCAATGATATCGTGGGTCTGATGCTGAATGAAGAATTTCACAAAAAAAACAACAAATTATGAATCTTTAGATTTTGCATTGAATGCTTATAATAGGGGAATGAGTCTGAGTAGGAATACATATAGAGGCAGATCCAAGTCCAAGAAAGGAAAGGCCAAGTTAAGCAGAGGAGAATATTGGAATTGCGTTAAGAAAGGTCATTTCAAGATGGACTGCAAAGCTTCAAGGAAAGCTGGTGGTGGAAAACATGAAAGTAGTCTTTCTACTAATCTCTTCGCAAGTGAAATCCAAATTGACTCCTTGATGTTATACCTTGTCAGTACTGAACTCTGGATAGTGGATTTAGGTGCCTCCTTTCATGCTTGCCCTAATAAAAAAAAAAAAGGTATTTAAAAACTATGGGTATTTAAAAACTATGCTCAGAGTGATCTAGGGAAGGTTTATCTGGGAGATAACAAGACGACCTGCAGTATAGTTGGAAATGGTTATATTTATGTCAAGTTGCCGAATGGAATAGTCTGTAAGCTTGCTGAAGTAAGATATGTTCCAAATTTGAAGAGAAATCTCATCTCTGTGTCCCGCCTGTCAAAGTTAGGACCTGACTACTTTCACAGGTGATTCATGGAAGATGACCAGAAGGGCATTGGTGATGCTTTTGGGCAACATTGAAGGCACCCTTTATCTGATCAATGAAATGACTGATTTCGTTGATGTGGCTGGAACCATGGATGATGCAGGTTTGTGGTACCGTAGTCTTGACCATATGAGAGAGAAAGATATGAAGTCCCTACTTTCAAAGAATAAGCTTCAGGGTCTGAAATCAGTTAATGTGGATTTCTGTGAAGGCTGTATATATGAAAAGCAGAAGAAATTTTTTTTGTTCAAGGGCGGTTCAGTGGTGAAATCAAAGAAGCTGGAGTTAGTGCATACTGATGTATGTGGTCATACTTCAGTTTAGTCTATTGGAGGTTAGCATAATTTTATCACATTCATTGATGATCACACGAGAAATGTATGAGTTTATTTCTCAAAGCAGAAATTTGATGTATTGGAAGTCTGTTAGAAGTGGAAGGCAATGGTTGAAGATGAGACAGACTTGAAGCTAAAGTGTCTCAGATCAGAAATGAGGGTGAGTACTGTGATCGAAAGCTCAAAAATTTCTGTGCTATCAAGGGGGTCAGACATGAGTTAATTGTCCCAAGGACACTGCAGTAGAATGGTGTGGCTTAGCGATTAACAAAACAATCACGGAGTGTGCTACGTTTATGAGGCTTCATGCAGGCTTGCGTAAACAATTTTGGGCTGAAGCAGTTAACACTGCAGTTTATCTGATCAACCACAACCCATCAGTACCTTTAGAGGAATGCTTACTTGAAAAAGCCTGGGTGAGTATTTGGGTGTTCTTCATATGTGCATGTTGATGAGCAAGCTTGACTCAAAATATGTCAATTGCACCTTCATTGGATATGACTCAGTTCGGGTATAAGTTCTGGGATCATTACAATCATAAATTATTTAGGAGAGACACCACATTCAACGAAATGCAAATGTACAAAGACATGATTAGAATTCAGGATATTTCGTCAGCTACTTCTGAAGAATCTTGATATGTGGTATAGATGATATTGTTGATCAGGAAGATGGAGAAAGAACAAGTGCTCAACTCGGAGTATTGGAAGTTTCTTAGTCACATGCTACAAAAGCCAGAAGATACAACTGAGTGAAACAACCCATACAAAGTTATGCTTCTTCTTTACACTATTTGTTACTAACTGATAGTGGTGAACCAGAGTGCTTTGAGGTGGCCACTCATGTTGACGATTCAAGGGAGTGAGTGCTTGCCATGGATGAAGAAATGCAATATGGAGCCAAATCTGGCTTTAGATTTGACGGTACTTCCAAATGGCAAAAGAGCACTACACAACAAGTGGGCCTACATATTGAAAAAGGAGTCAAATGGTAGCAAACACTACAAGATAAGACTTGTTATGAAGAGTTTCTAGCAGAAGGAAGAAGTGGATTACATAGAAATCTTCTACGCAATGGTGAAGAAGATGACTGTTAGGGTTGTACTGAGTATCATAGCAGATGAGATCTACTTCTGGAGCAGATAGATGTAAAAATAACTTTCTTACATGAAGATTTTGGGAGTTATACATAGTGCAACTACAATGTTATAAGGTTCTGGTCTTCAGATTTAAGAAGAGCCTCTTTGGCTTGAAGCAGACCCCGAGACAGTTGTACAAGAGGTTTGACAAGTTCATGTCAGATGTCAGAGAATGCGTACATAAAGTGTCAGACATACTACTATTGCTTCATCAAACATTTCGATAATTATTATTTTTTGTTTTTTTGTTTGTGGATGACATGTTGGTTGTGGGGCAGGTATTGAGAAAATTTGGGACCTGAAGAAACAATTATTAAGTGAGTTTGTGATGAATGATTTAGGTCCGACTGGAAAGATTCTCAGGATGAGAATTAGTAAGGACAAAAGTGTAGGAACACTAAAGTTTTCTCAGACAGAGTATGCTGAGAAGATCCTACAGAGATGGAACTCGAGTGAGGCGAAATTAGTTTGGATTCCCTTAGGCAGTCATTGTAAACTATCTAAGGAGCTATCACCAAAACTCTGATGTAGAGTAGGCACAGATGAACAGAACTTCGTATGCTTCATTAGTTGGAAGTTTGATGTATGCGATGATTTGTATCAAACTAGATATTGTTTATACAGTGAGAGTAGTCAGCAGGTACATGGTTAATCCTGGTAGACATCATTGGGAGGTCGTAAAGTGGATTCTCATGTATTTAAGAGGAACATTCAACAGAGCACTTTGTTATGGAAATGCATGGATCAACTACAAGGATTTGTAAATTCAAATCTAGCAGGAGATGTGGATAGTAGGAGAAATACAACGGGTTATATCTTCACATTGGAGAACACAACATTGAGTTGAGGAGAACACAACATTGAGTTGAGTTTCCATGTTGCAGTAGATCGTTCCACTTTCAACTATGGAGACCGAATATATTGCTATCACTAAGGCTAGCAAGGAGATGATTTGACTACAGAATTTCATGGCAGAATTGAGCAAGTAGCAGGGAATTGGAAAGCTCTACAGTAATAGTATGAGTACAATTCATCTTGCTAAGAACATTGCTTTTCATGTCAGGACGAAACACATCCAGCTCAAGTATCATTTCATTTGTTCTTTTCTAGAAGATAGACAATTATTTCTGAAAAAGATACACACAGCTGAGAATCTTGTGGATAAGTTGACGAATGTGGTGATTGTTGAGAAACCAAAGTTGTGCTTGACTTTAATTGAGTTTCATGAAAGTGGACCAGGGATGAGCCACACCGCGGTACATAAACACGGTGCGTGTCTATGAAGGTGATTCAGATGTAGGTGTAGGTATAGAGGACTGATGCTCGGTGCTTTGTCTCCAAGTGAGAGATTTTTATGTAGTGTGGAGCCAAAGCATTTCAAGTTGCATTTAGGGCTGGCATTTAGGTGCCAGCCATGGGCGCTCAAGCGCCTTATAAGGGTTTGGAAACAGAAAGGCCGTCGCCTATGCACTGACCATGTGGCGCCTAAGAGCCCTACATGATGCGGGCGTGCTTGTTTTCCTGTGAGATCAGCGCATAAACGCTGGTGTATTGGAGTCTAGGCACCCATTATGGGCTCCAAAACAGAGAGCTTGGCACTTATGAGCCAAGTTTGGGCGCCTAAGCGTTCAGTACGGTTAATACACGAAAAATTGATTTTTTAAGTTGATTTCGAGAGTGGTAAATGTGAACTTGTTGTTTCTTTCTTTTGAATTCTTCAACGAGCATCCCTTTGAAGGTGATGAGTGTTGAAGAGGTGAATTTTGGTGATTCAACATGAATTTTACGTTTGATTGGAGAGTTAAGATTGTTGATGCAAGTTTTATAAGTTTCTTCGTGTGAGTGTGAGGAAGAAACTTTTGTGAGTCTTTTGTAAAACTTTCTGAATTACATAATGAAATTTGTGGTTGTATGGCTCCGTTTTTTTTTTCCCGCTTTTGGGTTTTTTCTAATAAAATTCCTTTGTGCTTTTCAGGTTACTTTGATCGTGCTTTCTTAAATTTTTTGTTCCGGTTTTTCTTGAATCCTGTGATCTTATTTCGCGGTGAAGTTCGAAGGTGACTCTCTCGAAGTAGTTTTCTTAACAAAGGGAAAACCTTAGCCTGGGTGTAGGGAGGCTATATACCTGATTTGTTCGGGGGAGGAATTTTTGTTTGTTGTAATTTTTTTGAGCCATTTGGGAAGGAGACCTACACGAGCAATTCAATGCCTTGATTCAAGAGGGGACGATCATGAAATATAGGGATAGATTCGAATTGTTGTCGGGACGACTGTGGGAGATTTCTGAAGCAAGACAAGAGGAGAACTTCATGAAGAGCTTAAAACCTGACATACTGGCAGCACTCCGATTACTGAGACCACGGAGATTGAGGGATATGATGGAGCTAGCTCAGATGATGGAGGATAATAACCAAATGAAGAAAACCAGCAGGAGCAACACAGATGAAGCGTCGTAGAAAGTGCTGTAACCACGATGATGCCAAAAGTTTATACAGTGGAAATCCAGACGGAGGCTGCACTAGACACAAATAATGGACCAGGACCAGGAGCAACACTCAAACGCCTTATAGAGACAGCTTCCGGAGAAGCGAGCCAATGGATTATGTTTTCATTGTGATAAGAAGTTTATCCCAAGACACTATTGTAAGGATCGAAGAATATAAGTTCTCATAGTACATGATGAAGAGGCAGAGAACAAAGAAATAGAGACAGCTGTGGGTGAAGAGGAGGAACACTCCCATTTTTTCCCATCTTGAGGACAAGGTGTCTTTTGGGAGGGGTGTATTGTTACGAGAGTGCCCAGCCTAAGGGCAAATTGTCTTTTGTTTGCCTAGGGCAATTTAGTATTTTATTATTATTGTTGTTGGGCATAAATAGATTTGTTATGTCTAGGGTTAGTTTTCATGCATGAGATTGAGTTGTGAGTCATAGGTTTTGGTTTTGGGAGATATTTCCTACCACTCGAATTGCAGGAATTGAGAGAGATCGCCTAGCTCTCAAATTTTAGGTGTTTATCTTTGGTATTTGTGTGAGCTGTTTGGATAATTGAAGAAAATATTTGTGTTTGCCATAATTTTCTGTTGAAAAGCGTGTCGATTTCTGCTTTAGATCATAACAGTGTGTGTGTGTTTTGTTTAATGTTTGAGATAAGGTGAATGAAATTATTTATAGTTTCGACATTAATGGTGGGAGTTATCTACGTTAAATTAAATGTACTGTGCGCCTAAATCTCAGTTACAGCCTCTCTAAAACGGAAATATATACTAAAACTAATAAAATACAACTTAAAATAGGAAAGACCTATGCAATGCAGCGAGTTTACATTTCTGACAGTGGCTATAAGATTGAAGTTTGGCATCAATTTTATCTTTTTCATTTTTGTTTGCAATATTTACATAATTGGCACACAATTCTTATGTATTTACATATCTCACATCTAGACTTTTTTATTTATATACATAACCTTTTGGTGTTTTAAACCTATGCATGGAAATGTGTATTTCACTTTTTAAAAGTGGTTGTAGTGCTATGGTTGAAAATATGAAAGTCAGGTTTGAAATATGTGAATACATAAGCATCGTGTGCTATGTATATATATTCCCCTTTTTGTTATTTTGTTTTGTTTATGTTTTAATTTAAACTAAAATATGTTTGATTGAGCTAGTTAATTTTAAAAAATACTCAAAACATCTTATATTTGTTTTGAGTGTTTTAAAAATAAGTTTATTTTTTTTTCTTGAATAGAAAATAAACCATATAAGAATTATACCGTTCAGACATATTTTCAAAAATAAAAGAAATAATAACAAAAATAGAAAATAAAATTGCTGCCAAACAGGCCTGGGCTAATTATTTCTGATGAAAACACCATGTTATTCATCTGTAGCAAACTGAAAGAAGTTGGTCTCTGTATTTTCTGGCAAATTTTTAGCTTCTCATGCTATAGAAACTTCATTCATGAAATTAGTTCTTTTGGCATATAGATGAATTATCATACTTTTTAACAAGTTATTAATTGACATTAAAAAGGTTTCTCAATAGGAACCCCTCTCTTGTACAATAAAATATTATCCTATCAGTTTCCTCTGTCATTTACAAAGATACTAGATATTTCAGATTGGTAGCGGCATTTTTTCTTTGAATGTGGATTTTGCGATTATTGAACTGATAAAATTGTCAAAATGATCCCTTGACTCTGTGCTGGGGGTCATTTTAGATCATTTTAGTCGTAAAGTCTCAAAAAGTGTCAGTTTAGTCCCTATACTCTTTTAATGGGGGCTAAAATAATTCTCCCTGGGACTATTTTAACCCATATTAAAAGAGTCTAGGTACTAATTTAATATTTTTTTAAACTCTGGCACTAAAATGACACTATGTAAATAGTTATATGACTATTTTGGCACTTTAATTGAATTGAATTGAACTCTGCAAATTATATTTCACGTCTCTAGAATATTGAAGATGCAAACACGAATCTATATTTCAGTCCCATACCCATTTCCTTCATAAATCTAATGAAATAGTATTTTAAAACTGAGACCATATGCATGAAAAACCAATTTTTTTGAACAAAATAGATGATTTAGCTTCTGTGAAATTCAGTGTGTAACCATAGTTTAGTTTTGGCTGTGTCCGTGGCTTTGATAATACATATTTGCAACTCTTTGCCTAATATCTGAATTATATTAAGTTTTTTTATGAAATCAAGAAGTTTTGTTTTTTTCTTTTTAAGCACCTACGTGCATTTTATTTGCACATTGTATTCTAATCTTTATGTTTTAAATTAGCTGTTCATTTGAACAGTATTTGAAGCCTCAAGATCACGGAAAGCTTTCACAAGTGGAGCTTCTTGTTATTGACGAAGCTGCCGCTATTCCACTACCCATTGTGAAGTCGTTATTGGGTCCATGGCTGGTTTTCCTCTCATCTACTGTGAACGGGTACACCCTGATTTCCCAGGAATGCTGTTCACCCAAGTTTTTTGCTCCATTTTTAATATAACTTGGGGGATTTTTGGATTTTTTTTTTGTTTTGTTTATGTTTTTAGTTGAAATAAACATGTTTGGTGCGTTGTAACATGTTTGGTTGTTTTTAGAAACAGTCAAAGAAACTTTTATATATTTTGAGTGTTTTTAAAATTATCTTAATTTGCTTTTGAAAACCAAAATAAAAATATATAACAAGTGCACCATAAAAAAGTGTACTAAGGGGCCGTTTGGGATCATTTAACTTTATATTCTATATTTAGTTTTTATTTTGTTTTTTTCTATGATTTGATTTGAAGCAAAACACATTTGCCTTTTTGATTCAAGTATGTTTTAAAAATACTCTAAACATCTAAAAGTTGTTTTCAGTTCTTTAAAAAATGTATTAATTTATTTTTACAAAAGAAAAAGATAAAAAGATGCAAAAAGAATATTAAACAATCATGTACTTAAAAATAAAAGAAAAAAACAAAAAGAAATAAAAAATAAAATAAAAAACAAAATTGATTCCAAACAAGCCATAAACAAACATTTTTTAAAAGTAAAACAAAAAAATAAAATAAAAAGAGAAATGAGATCCCAAACATGCGCTTGATGTGTGCAGATGCATTCTCACTTTACCCACGTGTGTTCATTTTGATACATTACGTTATGTGTCTGCGCTTTTAGGTACGAGGGAACTGGTCGATCATTGTCGTTGAAGCTTCTTCAACAGTTGGAATCACAAAGCCAAATTTCTGTTCAGAACGTTGACAATCCTCATTCCGGTAACAGTTTTTTTAGTATTCCCATTATTTAATATTTTAAAGTCAGTTATTTTCCTTGGATATTCTTGTAAAGCTGTGTTGGGCAGTATGCTGGCTTCAAATTCTTTGGAGTACATGCTATTGGCATTGGTTTTAAATTTACTTGCATTTTAACTCTACAGTACACGACTAATAAGTTTACAAAAGACATCTTTTTTTTTTTGCTGTAAAAGGCTTGCTTCAAATGGTTTACAGTGGCTACCATCTTTTTCATCAGCATTATTGCATAAGCTACTCATATAACATTTTATGAACCTCGAGTTGATGTGGCATTCGGTTAGAAAGCTTGAAAGCCATCAATTATGTCATATATGCTAAGGTTTCATCTTGTTATCCCATATTTGCTGTGCTTCACATCTACGAACTCAATTTGGTTAGAAGAGTGAGAGAAAAAAAAAAAAAACCGTTGATGCATCATGTTACTTGGCAAGATTCTTCTTTAATTGGCATTTTGATTTTTTTGTTTGTTCATTCCAATATATTTTTTGCCATTTTTTTTTCTGTTTATCTTGCTTCGTAATAACATATTTTAGGAAGATTTACATACATACCACTCCATTTCTATGTATTTAAATACCTAACACATACAATTCAATTTCTACATACAGAACACGTTCCCTAAGCATGAAAATATATAAAAACAAAAATCCTATGCATGAAAATTTGTATTTCACTTTTTAAAAGTTAAAACGGTGGTATTTTTAATGAAAGATCTAGGTATTATAAATGTAAGAAGAAAAGATTTGGTGTTAGATATGTAAATAAATTATAATTGTCTGGTATGTTTGTAAATGCCTTTATGTTTTAATGCGAAGAAAATGTGGGAATCCTCAAATGTTTAATGGCTTCTAGCTTCTCTTCCTTTGATTACTAGCTCTTTTGATGCCGAACTTTGATCACGTTACGAATTTTTTCTGTAATGACCAAGAAAAATTACTTTCTGCTCCCTTGATAATCTGATATTTAGGGAATTATTACTTATCATGATAACATATTTCAACTTGTTCAGTTGGTTTATTGTATATTATTTTGTGAGTTACTTAGTTGTATTTTATTATTATTTATTTATTTATTTATCATGTGAATGTAGGTAGACTTTTCAAGAAGGTTGAATTGCATGAGTCCATTAGATATGCTTCTAGTGATCCCATCGAGTCTTGGTTAAATGGTTTGCTTTGCCTGGATGTTGCAAATTATATTCCAAATATTAGCAGGTTAGTTTTTTTTTTTTTTTCACAGAAGGTCTGTTTGATTTTTTATTTGCACAATTATTAATTTTTTATTATTTTTCTTCTCTTTCTGCCTCGGTATCATTACAGAATGCCTCATCCTAGCGAATGTGATCTTTATTACGTTAGTCGTGATACCCTTTTCTCATATCACAAAGAGAGTGAAATATTTCTACAGGTATGAAATTTGGAGGTTTTTCTTCAAAAGATTTTCTAGTACTTAATATCAAAAATTAATTAACTGATTTTAAAACTGGATCTTACATAAATTTTTTTTTTTCTGGTAGAGAATGATGGCACTCTATGTTGCGTCGCACTACAAAAATTCACCGAACGACTTACAATTGATGGCAGATGCTCCTTCACATCACTTATTTGTATTGCTTGGTATTTCACTTATCATTTTTCCATGCTGCTCCTATTTTTTTATATAATTATGATTGTGAAGCTATATATATGCTATTTTGGTTTGTACGCAGGTCCAGTTGATGAGTCAAAAAATCAGCTCCCAGATATACTCTGTGTGATTCAGGTTTTTACGCAAATTTTAATCTTTCTGAGATGTGTATGAATGTGCTTACTGTATATTTGTATGGCCCCTATACTTGCCATCTTTCCATATAAGTAAAATCCATAGCCAGAGAAATGCTTAGATATTTAGAAGATTTACAGACATACCACTCAGTTCTTCTGTATTTACATACATACCATCTTACGTATGCATGAAAAGATGTTTTACACTTTTTAAAAGTTAAAATGAGTTAAAATGGTGGTATGTTTTTTGATGTGATATGAAACATTTGGGTGGCATAAATGTAAATAGGAAAGTTTTGGTGTTAGATATGTAACTACATAAAACATTGGTGATATGTATGTAAATGCCCCATAATTGGTACTTAAACTCATCCTCCCGAAGCATAATGGTTTGCTCTTATATTCAGAAATTCACTGAACAAGCAATGACCTATATAATCACAAAGCAGCGAAGCTTTAGATAGCTTCGTTATACGGATCATTACTCAGATAATGAACGCATATCTCAAAGAAGAGCCACCTTCTAACCAACAGCTTGTCATTGAACTTGTAGTGCAAATATATCAGAATCTGTTTAAATTAGAAAACAACGATGAAATGAGATAGCTATAGGGCAGAGGTGCATTTCCTTACAATTTGTTATATGGGTTGCCATGCTAATTCACTACCCAAATTGCCCGCAGTTTTTTTAAAAAACTAAATTTGTTATTAAAACGAGTTCCACCCAATATGTTTTTAATATATGTAAGCATAAATATGTGAATGAGATTTTAAGCTCTATTGTCGAAGAAGTTGATTGAGAACCCCAAGGACTTTTTTCTAATGTCCTTCCTATGCTATTAAATTTCTTTATTCTCTTTCATTAATTATTGATATAATTACTCTGAGAATGCGCGAAACTGTTAGATCAAACTACTTTAGTACTTTATTAATCGCAGCTTGTTTTCTTCAAATTGATCATGTATTGTAACTCAATAGTAAAAAAAATTGAATTTTTATTTACAATCATTTTTTTTAGAGGTCATTTGAAATCAGAATTGAGATTTATTTTTTGGATATACACAATTTTTTTCCCAGCACTCTTCCTAAAGATGTATTTTAATGCCAAATCTAATCTTTTCGTATTATAATCTGTACAATGCATAATATGACTAAATTCTATTCATTTCAGCAAGATTGTTATGTTCTAAAAAAGGCGGTACTAAAAATATTGTATTTGATCCACTGGTGAGCATATTGGCTTGCGATTTAGACGAGGTTGGACTAGCACATTAGTCTATAGTAATGTAGACTTGGCAATGATATGGTCGATCTGATGAGGAATTGGTGAGAGAAAAAGGGAGAAGAAAAAAAAAAAAGTGAATAACAATCCTCAAGCCCTCAAAATTGATTTTTAAAAATACTTCTGTAATCTTTTTTTTTTTTTTTCAATTCTCTTAAAATTAAGTTGTACATAACGGATGTGGAATATTTATAACGAATAAGTGGACAATTGTTTGTTTAAATTGATCCTATGGGTTTGGTACATAATAATCCAATGAAAATAATAAATGATACGAAAAACTATTAATTTGTTATCAATTTATAATTCAGATGCATAGAACAATGTAATCAATCTTTATCATGAACAATTATACGTGTAGACAGCATCGATTTTCTTGTGCTGAAATGAATTCTTTTCTGGAGAGAATAACAATCCTCAAGCCCTCAATATTGATTCCTCGAAGTACTTGCGTAAAGAAATTGTTTTCAATTCTTTAAAACTTAGGTTCTACAGAACATATGTGGAATATTTAGAGGAATAAGCGGACAATTGTTTGTCTAAATTGCTCCTATGGGTTTAGTACATAATAATCCATGGAAAATCAGAAATAATACAAAAAAACAACTAATTTGTAATCAATTTATAATTAAGATGCATATAACAGCGTAATCAATCTTGATCGTCAACAATTAGATTTGTAGATTGCATCAATTTTCATGGGCTGAGAACTCTTCTTCTGGAGAGAATGACAATCCTCAAGCTCTCAATATTGATTCCTCAAAGTTTTTGTGTAAAGAATTTTTTTTTTCAATTCTTTAAAAATTAGGGTAAATATTTTTTGGATTAAGTGTACAATTGGTTGTCTAAATTGCTCCTATGGGCTTATACATAATAATCTAAGGAAAATAAGAAATCATACAGAAATGATTAATTTGTAATTAATTTAGAATTCAGATGCATATAACATTGTAAGAAATCTTGATCCTCAACAGTTAGATGTGTAGACTGCATCGATTTTCATGTGCTGGAAAGAACTCTTTACTTGAGGGTGATTCATCTTATCCATTCAAAAATGTGGAAACAGTAATAGTGTCTCACTTCACTATAACCTCTCCCTGCCAAACTTGAGATAAAATAGACGTCGCCAGAACTCAATTGATTGAATTTATCATACACATCAAATTAATGTAGATGATAAATTGATTGATGCTCATAGCTTTAAGAGAAAAATTCAAACCCGAAATGATATGTGCTGGGATTTAAGGGATTTTGAAATAGGATTTTCTTTTGTTTTTATTTTCTGTAAAGTAAGCCATCACTAGGGTAGTGATACTGGAGTTAATCTAAAAAGACCATAGAATGTGAATATTATTTCTGAAAATTCGAAGGGATCATAACAAAGGCTTTTAAAACAGGAATAAAATAGCATAAAGCAGCGAGGATGAAATTGATGATGCCCGACTGGACAACAGATGAGATGGCTGGCTAGGTGCTTGCAACAACAACAAATGAGCTGATATGGGGAGGCGGCAGTAGTAGAAGGATTGTGGGTTAAGTTCGGTAATAGTTTGGGGTGTAGGAGGGGTTGTGAGGACAACAGGAATTAGGGGGAGGGGCTCATGGTAACAGTGGTGAAAGGTGAAGGGGTTATTTAAATAGCCATGGAAGTCGTAGAGGTTTACGACAGTAGTAATGGAAGTTGAAGGGATTTGCGACAGCTACCAAGGGAGTGGAGTAGGGTGGCGACAGGAAAACAGGACGGGAGGTTGGCAACGACAAAGAGGAGTGTTTGGGGCTACAAAAGATAACAAAACTGTTGTTCTTAAGCAAGCTACAATAAGTAAGCGACGGCGGCAGCAGGATGGAGGTTGCAGAAAATAGGAAAGTCGAGGGTAAACACTTCCTCTGAGCCAGATTCAGCGGGAGCACCATGTGTCTTCGGATACAACTATGAGAGAGAAAATTGGGGACGACATCGACTGTTCTGACAGAAAAATGAACAAAAACTAACCCTAATAAAAAAAAAGAATATATTTTAATAGTAGTTAACTAGGAGAGGTGGGACCACTTCTGTTGTGCGGTAACCCTAATCCCTTGGTTCGGCCACCCCTCTCTCCCTATGGCTGAACTCGTTCAGCCCAATTCAGTCACCCGATTCGATTGAGGGGAAATGAAGCCCCGCGTCAGGTAGGATTGTTTGCACCTTTTGTATATGATTTAAAAGCTTTATTTTGAGAGTGAACCCTTTTTTTATGATATACAGTAAGAATACACAACTTAGGGGTAGATTCGATATTGTTGCTTTGGATTTTGCCAACTCTGCTTGCTTGGTTGCAAATGATTGTATCTGTGATTTTTATATCACTTGCATTCATTTAAACATTCCTTACATTAGAAATTTGAGCTACTCTACTCCTGTATGTTAATGATTGAGTTTGTGAAACTTAAATTTTTATTTGTGCTTTATAGGCATGGTATCGAGAGTTATATTTTTTTTTAATATGTGTAAATGAAAGACAATTTAAGCAAGTTTTTGCTAACGGGAATTTGATTTTCAATCTTATGATAATACCAGTTTGTCGAGGTAGACCAAGCCATATGCTAGTAATGTTTGTTAATTGCAGCTATTTTAATTTATGGTGTGCATATTCATCAATGCTTTAGTTTTATTGACTGCCGTGGTTACAAAGGATCAAACTTAGAAATATTGGCTTTATTACCCTTATGTAGGTAGGGCAGCTGACTCAAATGTGTGCATACTACACATTGAGATTGTGATTTGCGTTTTGAGGTGTTAGAATCTTTTCAGAAATAAATACATGTTTTTTATAGCAACCACATGCTTCTCTATGTGGGGCAAAATTGAGTTTATCTTATCTTCGATTGTTTGTAGCATTCTTTGATTTCAAGTTCGAAGTTTTAGCATATTCTCCGAATCACATTCAGATGCTTTTGTTAATTTTAGTGTGCAACTTTGTAATCTTTAGCTTAGGCAATGGTGTGATTATCAGAGGCCTTTTGCAAAATTGATTCAAAATCCCTTCTTGTCTATTTATTTTTACAAGTAGTTTATTCTTAAAATTCGTGCAAACCTTTCATTTTGAGTTTAATGTTCACATTCAATTTGCTTGTGTGTATGTATTGTGATGGACGCCATGGTGAAAAAGGATTCATGTAGCCGACCCCACGTAGTGGGATTAAGGCTTTGTTGTTGTTGTTGTTGCATGTATTGTGGATCCATTTTGCAATTATTGCATTTAGAACATGCGTGTTCTAAAACTGTGGTGTATTGTGTCTTCATAAAACTCGTAACTTAGTCAAATGGGTCACACATGGAATCCATTTCCATTTATGAATAGAGAGCTGTTGTAGGTCAATTTTATATACCAGGCTTTCGTCATCTCATCATAGTAGTGCACATAGGTATTTACGTGTACGAGCAGCCTACATTGCATTCTTACTTTACATGAGTGTTGGCGCTGAAATTGATGGTGAAGAGAGAAAATCAAATGATCAAAATTTTGTCTTTTTTTTTTCCTTCTCTTCTTGCCCCCCTTCTTTTTATTGTTCGTCTGATTTTCTTGAGTACACATATAAGTAGATGTCATCATATATAATATATATTTTTATTAAAAGTTAAACTTATTCTTATTTTCCAGTTCTCTTTTGAGATGCATGCAGTGTAGATTATCTTGATCATCTTCACGATAATTATTTCCAGGTCCCTATGATCTCCACTGTCTCCTCATATCTTTGGTCTCTGAGATTCTAATAGCATCTTAGGTTCATATGGTCTCTAGGGTGCTATATTTATCAAGTTAGGGAGGACATTTTCAATGGGCTGAGGAGATCAAGGAGGTGCACCATGCTTCTTGTGATGTTATATTCTAGGAAGATTTACATACATACCATTCAATTCCTATTTATTTACATATCTAACACCTAAACTTCAATTTTTACATACATGCCACCTTCCCTAAGCTTGAAAATGTGTGTTTAACTTTTTAAAAGTTAAAATAGTGGTATTTTTGATGCTATATGGTAGATTTGGGTGAAATAAATGTAAAAAATTGAAGTTTAGGTGTTAGATATGTACATACATAAGAATTGGGTGGTACGTATGTGAATGCTTTTATATTCTAACAGGTATTTTAGCAAGCAATTCTTTTGCTAAATCATTCAAGTATCTGAAGGAGAAGAAGCGTTCTAATATAGTGGATTTTTTTGCTCTTCTTTTTGCAATATAGGAATGCTATGAGAAGGTCCTTCATGATTTCATATTTATTTAATTCGAAATATTAGTTTATGAATTTTTCTAGAGTTATCATCCAATTTAACTATTATCGCACTTATCTTCTTGATTTTAAGAATTTTTTTCAGTCATTTTGGCTTTTAATTAGCTACCTTTTTTAATTATGTTGGAAGCTTATCATTTAGCTTTGTTGATAGTAGATAATGAAATTCTTGGAGGAGACTTTAGATATTTTGTTATCCTTACATGGTTGATTAATTTTAGCTTCATGTTACCTTGTTGTAGGTGTGCCTTGAAGGAAAAATTTCGCAAAAGTCCGCTATCAAAAGTTTGAGTGAAGGTCATTCACCTTTTGGTGATCAGATACCTTGGAAATTTTGTGAGCAATTCCAAGACACTGTATTTCCAAGCCTTTCTGGAGCCCGAATTGTTCGCATTGCTGTTCATCCAAGTGCCTTAAGGGTAATTACTGTTGAAATTTTTTAGGATTACATACATACCACCCAATTCTTATGTTTTTACATATCTAACATCTAAATTTTACTTTTACATTAATGCAACCCAAATCTAAAAAACACCACCATTTTATCTTTTAAAAAGTGAAATACGCCTTTTAATGCATAAGTAAATTGGCATGTATGTACAAAATGAATTTTAGGTGTTAGATATGTAAATACATAAGAATTGTGTGGTATGTAGGTAATTCTTCCAATTTTTTATTTTTGTCTTGCCTATAATGATTGCATGTTATTTCACCTACCTGCTTTATTTTGTTACAGCTGGGATATGGCTCTGTTGCAGTTGACCTTCTAACGAGGTTTGTTTTTGAGTTGGCCTTCATTAAGAACGTTGCTTAAACATAAATGCATATTGAGTGTGAAACTAATTCATTTGAAAGCTGAATCTTTCCTTTATGTTTAATATTCTGATTCTCTCATGCTAATTATGTTCTTTATCATATTTTGTCATAAAGTTGATTAAAATAGAAAAAAAAAATTTAGTTCTATGTTAAAGAGACTAAACTTTAACATAGCTTATTCTTTGCATGTCTCATGGCCATACTTCTCCTTTTGCATAATCAACTTCTATTAAAAATATTATACGAGTCACATTTTTTTATTTGGTGAAGAAAATTGTTTATTAGCTTATGTGTAGTCATTTTTTTTTAATCTTTTCAAAAATTGGCCACAAAAGTGTAAATAACTTTTTTTTTTTTTTCATTTACATGCATAGGTACGTTGTGTTCACAACCAATGCCTTATGGGGGCAAACTTAATCATCAAAAAGTACACAACCAATTAGTTACATATATCGTACTTCTTTTTCTTCCAACATTTGTATGGATCATATTATATGCTTGTGAGATCATCATATTGGATTTAAAACATGAGAGGTATTGAATTTTATTTATTTCATATGAAAAAAATTCATAAATCCAGGAAAAAATTTTGAAGGACTGAAAATATAAAGGTATAAAACTTACTAATTGTATTGATTTAAAAGAGTAGGAAATAACTACTATATAAAATAAACATAATCATCTATTTTACTACTTGGTTCAAGATGAAAAGGGAGATACAATGTAAATATCTGCCATCACTTTACATGCAGTATGTATTCTTGAGGCTTTATAACTTACAACAGAAAAACCTTTTAACAGAAGAATACGCCACAGAGTTCGAGTTGCTCATGTTGCAGAGTGAACTAGTGGAACCCAAGAACACCATAGCTATATATTTAGGAGGATTGCGACCGTCTATTGGCAACATGGTCGAGTTGCATCCCTATTGGACATTTTATTGAAAGTGGAGAGGCCCCACCACAACATCAAGTCGACACAACCCTTCAATTAGGATTCAACCACTAGATCAGGTTGCAAGATCACTCATACTAGAACACCTAGACCTACCCCTTGGGAAGAGAAGTCAAAATTGGAGGAAAAGAGGACTGACTAGACCTGTACTTCCATAACATTCTCAGTCAGGAAGTGTTTCAAATGCCATCAATACGATACATTACACCAATTGTTCCAATAGAAGGGTGATCTCTTTTACTGAGCAAGGTGCATTAGACGAAGTCGAGAGTGAAGATCCGGGGGAGGAGAATGAAGATTATCGGTTACTTGCAGTTGCAGATGATGGCAAGCTGCTTATAGTTCTACAAGTTCTCAGGTTAAGCCTAAGAGGGATCAACAGTGCCTTAGACATGATTGTTTCCATATTTGTGGTATTGTAAAGGGGAAGGTGTGCATGCTCATTATAAACAAAAATAGTTGTGAAAATGCTATGCAGGTGTTAGACAAATTTAGCATCACTACATAGAAGCATTTCTAACCATGTTCCCTGTCACACCTCAGCATGCCTCTCTTCTTTTAAGGTTCAGCTGATGAGCGACAGAGCTTGGCAATTTGGTCAGACCAACTCTCACCATTTCTTGTCTTGATTTATATAATCAGGACTCAGTGGTGATGAATTAGTCTAACTGGATCACCACATTATACATAATACATTGTATTTCAATTGCATATTCAGAAGCATGGAAATTAAATCATCTAAAACATGAAAATTATATAGAGCTGCTAAATTCAATAAATAAATATATACCTAAAAAGACTGTACAAGCTCTCAACTATGGAACAAAAAGTTGTACAAGTCACCTAGCTACTCTCCCCAATGCTCGTTGCCCCGACTTGGAAGGCAACAACTTACAGTGAACAAAACTAACTCAACAAAATAATCAGAGCTAAAATAAGACTTTAAATATGAAAAGAAACTAACCTGCATGTTCAAATTAAATTATACATGTCTACATACAAGCATAACATGCTGGCATAATGTGATATTATGCTAAACCTTGGAGCCGCACTCGACGATTTGGGGGTCGAATGAACCGGAGGGTTTCTAAACCGGCCAGCAGGGATCCTGATCTAATCTTTGATGGACCGGCCGGTCTTATGACACACAAGAAATACTGCGCATCTCCTTCTTTTTTGTATACCGCCTCTTCTCCCCTTCCTTATCTTGTCTGCCGCCCAAGGGAGGAACCTTCTCTTTCTATTTTATCTAGTAGCTATTATATATATGTTTGTGTGTGTTGAATTAGAGTTATGTTTTGCATGAGTTTTTCCAGATTTTTGTAGAAGTCTCTTTTGCAAGGGCTGCATCTGAGCACAGATGGTGCTCCGGTTGTATCTCGGTTTGAGGTGGAAATGTATCCTCTCCCATCTTCCTCCCTACTACTTCTCCTTCACCTCTTTTTGCCGTCGGTCAACCCATCTCCTTCCAGCTTCCATGCCACCCCCTTCAACTGCTGCAAGCCTGCAGTGTTGCCCTCTACTTCACCTCACCACAACCTGTTCTCCCTTCCTCTGCAGCAGCCATTGCTATACGACCTCCCGGCCACCCTCCCGAATCCAGCCTCTAGCCCTCTCTCTAACCTACCCTACAACCCTCCCTTTTCTTTCCCCTTGCTGCTTTGCCAACTCCACCACCACCCATGTTATATTTTTCATTCCAGTTTGTGTCGTGTTGCAACCCCTAATTCCGTGCTAAAAAATGCGTGCTTCCGTTTCTGCTAAGTTCTAAACTAGTTCCAGTATCAATATCTCACACCTAACTTTCATATTTACATACATAACAGTTTGATGCTTTAAACCTATGCATGCAAATGTGCATTTCACTTTTTGAAAGTGATAATAGTGTTATATCTGATGTGATTTTAAAATATGACTGTTTTGTTGTGTAAATATGAAAGTTTAGGTGTGAGATATGTAAATACATTATAATTGTGTGCTATGTATGTTCATGCCCCTTCCTTTTTTTTGTCGAGCAGAACTCAAGATGTCAAGTAAACTAAAAAAATAAGGTATTTTACATGACCAATATCTTTTGCAGGTACTATGAAGGGCAATTGTCACATTTTTCTGAGAAAGATGTTGAGGAGATTATAGAACCAAAAGTTAACGTTATTGAAGCAGCACAAAAGGTTTGCTATTTTAGATTGTTGGCATATTCTCTTTCGGTATTTTGTTTTTTATTTTTGCAAGAACTAACGTATTCCATGCGTTGTACTTGTTTTTAAGGCCGTGATTTATTTTTATTTACGTTAAAATTCTTGTCAATGTATTTATTGAACTCTTTAGTGCAAGCTTTTCAGCTTCATTTATATCTATAGTTTGAGTGGCGAAATGGGGATTAGAAGTATAAATTTTGCTGAGGCCCTTCATGAGCTAATGTGCTAATTCTCATCATGCTAAAACTCGGTCATTTTCAATTAATGAGCTATATTCTGAGCTCGAGCTTGCGACTCAGTCAGCTCAATTTGCGAGCTTATTAATTAGCTGAGTTTGAGCTAACTTGTGAACTGACTCGAGCTCATTTACACCCCTAAGTGGGAGTTGAGTAGAGACATGAAAGGATTTTGCTGGAGAAAAAATTGAGAAATTTTGGAAGCGTGAGTATTCTCTTTTGTTGTTGGATTTTTTAGAAAAGAAGACTATTATTTGATCTGACATCCCCTTACTCTTAAGAACAAATGCTTTAAAATAATATGCTTCATTAATTTCTACCTTAGATATGAGAACATTCCAAGTATGTAGTTCATGTATAAATTAATCTTCAATATTTAATTATCGTTCTTGAACAGCTTGAAATTCATTTTTAACCTAATTAAATCTTACTTGGTTTGTAATTTGTTTAATGTAATATCATAAAAGTTAACTGAGCGAGTTTCTTTATGCGGTTGGTATTGACGATTGTTCGTTTAAGTGGTTGGGTTGGTATTTATTGGCCAGGTCTTTCTAATTCTCTAGAACGAGCATTAAGGTCCATTTGTAAGTGCTCCTGGGTGTGCCTGGACGAAGTCTTAAGGTTTTTCTATGCGGTTGCTAGCCCGCTCTAAACTCTTCCCTCTCTAAAACCTAAACCCCAAGGAAATGGCCAAATGGAGGACCTATTGACAGCAAAGGAGTTGCAAAAAAATGGTATCAGGAATCATTAGCTCATAGGGGTCTTGATCATAAGGAGTAACTCCAAGTGGCCTCTCGTGATATAAAATTTAAAGAAAGCAAACGACATACTAGAGGTGGCATCTAGTGGGCTTATCATTAGACCTTAGGAGATAAAGCAATGTAGTGAAATGTAGGCAAGTTGAGGGTTGTGGAAGTGGCCATGAAAAATTTAAGAATAGGGTGATTAGTGAATGAAGTGGAGCCGAATAGGTGTGGAATATGTTGACAGGTTAGAATGGCCAAAGAATCTAACGAATGAAAAACAAAAAGCTAGGCAATTTGTAATTGTGGACTTCTACTGCTGTGTCAGAAAGTTCATACTTATGCTTAAAACTCGGTGAGAGTTGGGCGATCAAGGTATTCATGCCATCAGGGTTAGCAATACGAAAAGTTTAGCTCCCTAATCTCATTCCTTTTGCATGTAAATGGAAGCCTTTAAAAGGAAAACTGGAAATAGGTAGTGGGAGCGGTGGCTCCATACGCGTTAATTTCAAAAAAGGGTACATAAATGGGAGGGAGGAGGATCCCCGTTTATGAAAAACCAAAAAATACATTTGACACACCCCTAGGGGTTCCTCTCCCCACAGTACAACTCACAAAAAAAAAAAAGAAACTAAAAAAATATAGGTGTACCCAAAAACCAAAAAATCAAAAATAAGTAAACCTGTGTTCTTGTGTAACTTGATATATAAAGTAGAAAACATGTACAAAGTTGTCTTCAGATTAGTAGAATTCTCCAAAAGCATCTCCACGGGCAGACAAAATCCAACAGAAATTGTGAGATCAAAATAGTAACAGGAATCAAAAACAGGAAACAGGAAAAATGAAACTCGGCCTGCTGCAATATAGAAACCTGCCAAGCAAAGTAAAAACCCGGAAGCAGAGAAATGCATACCCCAGCCATCGAACCGAAAGCAGTACCCCCTTAGAGCCAATAAGCACAAATAATTAAAAACGGACATAAGACAGATTTAAGTTATCCCCAATGAGGAGTTTTCGAAGAGGAGCAGAGGGGTGGATGCCAACGTGACAGACCTCCCCTGCATGCTTAGCGAGCCATTCAGCAGGGGAGTTGCCCTCTCTATGAATGAATTTCCAAGTTACCTCAAGATGCTTTTCAGCTATAAAAATTAAAATACGTTTAAAAGTGCAAAATATATCCTAGAGGGGAGGAGAGATACCCAAAAGAATATCATAGAGCATTTTAGAGTCAATTTCCACCTCTATTTTATGAAAGTTTAAAACACTCGCCACCATTAATGCCAGAAACACCCCCAGCATTCCTTTGCCAATGGATTATCAACAACAACAGGGGAGGTGAAAAAACAGAGACACTTACGCTCAAAATCTCTAAATATTTCCCCAACCGCAGCGTAATCAGGATGCCAACAGCCATCCACATTTAATTTAACATAACTCGGTAAAGGAGGAGTTCACCTAATGAGCCAGGGGGGCCTTAAAATAGTAACATCAGTAGAGCTAGGGACTTTATTGTAATAGACAATCACATAAGCAACAGTTATAGAAGCAGTGGGGGGAGAAAAGTGTATTTAAAATTGTTTCTGGAGTTCCAAAACAACCAATGGACCAATAAAGGGAGGGGAAACCCCCCCTTACCAACATCAAAATCCTTCCATTGTCACAAATAGTTGCTTAAAGTGCCTCTATGCATCCATGAAAAACCGAAATGTGAACCAAGCATATTCCAAACTTTTAAAGAAAAAGCACATTCAAAGAAAATGTGCCTCGTATCTTCCTCCTCAACTTTGCACATATGACATCTCGATGCCATTTTTAAATCTTTTTAACTTAAGAATGTCATCAATAGGTATTAAAGAAGTGAGGTAGCGCCAAAGGGAAAAGGATATAGAGGGAGTTAAAAATTTATGCCAAATCCATTATCCCCGGAACCAATCACGGTGTGAATGTAAAGTGATATAAATAAGTTTGTAAACCGATTGAGAGTTGCTTCTTTTCCACTTGGAGAGATCCTTTTGTGAAGGTGTAATAGGAATAGTAAGGATATGTTTTGTATTTTGCTCCCCCACAATAGAACACAATTTGGAGAAATCCCAGACATCATGAGTAAAGAAATCAGAAACCAATAATGAATTAGTATGAAGAGAATGTGAGTAATCAGAGAGATGTGACAACCCCAAATTATTGTTCCAGAAAGAGATATTACCATCGCCTATGTCCCAAAACATGAAATCATTAGCAGTGGTTCTTGCATTTACTACAGCTTTCCAAATACGAGAGTCACCAACCTTCCACGAAACCAGAGAAGGATGAGTTTGAGTACAATATTTTTTATGTAAAAAGGAAGCACATAGCGATGAGTCCAATCTGAATTTAAACCAAATTTTGCAAAGGTTTACTTCCATAGTATGTTTCAAGGCCTTAAAGCCAAATTCGCCAACCTTTTTAGGCTTACAAACTTTATGTCATGAACCCCAAGTTTTCTTTGCACCATTTTCCACCCATAGGAATTTATTAAAAAGCTTCTCCATAACCCTGATAACACTTTTTTTAGGATTAAACACTTGCAAAGCATATAGTGGAATACTCTGAAGAACACTAGAAAGCAAATAGATTCTGCCCTCTGTTGAAAGAAAAAACATTTCTCCGATCATTAATTTTACGTTTGATTTTATCAATAACATCAACCCTATGAATTTGTTTCCTCATTCCCCTTATCAAACAAATTAACCCTTAACCCCAAGATATTTGAGAGGGAGAGAGGCATGATGAAAGCCAGTATATGCAACTCCCCAATGAATAAGATATTGTTTAACCTGCTTCCTAAAAAACATCTTACACTTGTCACAATTAAAGCGTAGTCCCGAAAAATTCTGGAAATCTTGTAAAAGCTCCATCACTTGTTTTATAGTAAGTTTAGATGCATTAGCAAAAATAATGACGTCATCTGCATAAACAAGGTGTGAAACCACCATTTTAGCTTTGTGAGATAACTGTGTGTGAGGGTGTAAAAGCTGGAAATGATTGAGCACCATAGATAAATAATCAAAAGCTAAAATGAAAATAATAGGGGAAAGTGGGTCCCCTTATCAATTGCAGAAGGCGTTATGTTAAAAGATAGGATGATCACCCCAAGGCCAACAAATATACGAGGAGGGTGCTAAGAAGCCATGTTTGAGGTGATTTGATCTTTTCACTCACTGGGATGCCGGGGAGATAGGTTGCCATGCCACCTAACTATATGAAAAGTGCTAATGGGATGGGGAGGGCACTAAAATGTTGGCCATAGGGAAGTCAACAAAAAGGCAAGCAATATGAAGTCCATGATGAGCTTTGAGATTCTAGAACTTTCGGTCTCAAAATCGTCACTTAGAATAATATTTTGAAGGTTCTTGAAGGCGACTTGCTTAATATCGATGTAGTCATAGTCACAGAGAATAATTGGGTAAAGTCTGCAAAGTGGTGACTTAAACAAGAGAGCTCGCTTGCTAGGGAATGGGAGAGTTATTGAAAGGTAATGATAAATGTTACATATAAAGTGTCGTGATGGGGCCACACGGTGAGATACATGTGGCAAGTACATAGTGTATAAAGGGGGTTGGTTTGATTCATTGAACAAGAGAGGTCGCTTGCTAGGGAACGGGAGAGTCTTTCAGGTGTAATGACAAATGTTACATCTAAAATGTTGTGATGGCATCACATGGTGAGATACATGTGAGCCAGTACATGGTGTATAAAGGGGCTTGAGTTGACTTTGGGAGCTGATGAATGAGACGCTATGGGTAGGAGCTGGACCAAAGTTTCAAAGCCCGTAAATTCAAATTATTGAAACAACCTTTAACTATGTTAACTAACAATGAGAAAGTCCAAAAAGAAGGTTAACAACTGCCATCGAAGTAGTAAAGGCCATTAATTATTTAGCTTTGTCAATTGTCCTGCTCGAGGTAATGAGAGTTGAAGAAAGCAATATTATCAAAGTGCAAAGCGCAATGCGATGCGTGAGGCTTTATTTTTGCTTTAAAGCGCAAAGCGCGCAAAATAAAGCGACACTTTTATTAACTAAAGTGCTTATAGGTTATGCAAAATTATGAATGTTGACGTGGGGCTTTGGAGAGGAACTGGCCGGTCCTCAAGGGGGGAGGGCTGCCGACCCCTCATTTCCTTTCCTCATTTTCCCTCTTTTCTTTTCTCATCTTTCATTCCTAGCAATTGCTGATTCTAAATTTCTATTATTTTTATTAGTCTTTTTTTATTATGAATTCTTTCAATTATAGACATTGCCTAAATTATGAATTCTTATTATTTTATTCTCTTATTTTAAAACATTGCCGCTTATAAATTTTTGCCTATTATATTTTATTTCTTAATTAAAAGCATTACCTAATATAACTCCTAATCCCTTTTATATATAGAGGTTGTTTTGCTTGGGGGATGAGGACTTTTGTTGCTTAAGAATTCAACGTACTGTTTGAATAGCCACCGACGTTCTGTTTTGCCCTTCAAGGACTGTATCTGATGGCGCTAAAGTACTCTGACCTTGTCCTAGGTGGTGACCGTCTCCAAGGTTCCGAGTCGTGTGTCGGCTGTAGCTCGATCCCGAGGTGACATTTATCTTACCATGCGTTCGTTTTCCTATTGTCGTTCCATTATTCCAACTGCCACTGTTCCTTCCCATTGCCAATCATCGGCTGGCCCTCATCCAACCTCCACAATCTCTCCTACTCTTCCCTTGCAGCTGTCCGGCACTCATCCAACCACTACAGCCCGCCTGCTCTTCCCCCGCAGTTGTCCAGCGCTCCTCCCGCCCTTCACAACCCTCTTGTCCTTCCCCGCAACTGTCAAACACTCCAACCATTGTAGTGCTTTCCTGCTGTTGCTGCCACCGCAACCCTTTCATACCACTGCCTTGCAGTCTCCGTCCTCATCATCTCCCACGAATATCTTTTATTGTTTATGTTGTTTGTATTTGTTTGTCAGTATTTTTGCTTTCCAAGTGTCGTGTTTGTAAGCTCTTTCAGTTCAGCAGTAATATTGTGTTTATTTTGTGATTTGGGCTTTCTCATCCGACATCATTTGGTATTAAAGCTAGCCCAACCCTTGTCATATCATAAGGTTTCCTAGCGTCCTCCACAACCCACAAAATTTCCTTTCTACTACCCAATACCCGTTCCATTGCTACATGTTCCTAAGCCTGATTGCCTTCGTCGATTTTTAAAATCAGCAACCTTGACCCAATTATTTTTTATCCTCTTTCACCTCCACTATTTTTTTTTCCTTCCAATTCCTAAATCCTAACCATGCCACCAGTGAGATACATGCATGAGCCTTCCCAAGAGAAGATACAGCGAGAGATCCTTCGACTTCGGTGGTGGATTACAGACATAGAAGATGAAATCCAATTGAAGACTTCCCTCGACCGTAATCCAAAAGGTCGAAGGGTCCAAGAAGATATAAAGATGAAGCATGAAATACAACGTCAGTTCCTATCAACTTACTACCGCCAAAAGTCGCAGACTTTAGCTTTCGAAGTGGAGAGACTGCATAACTAAGCAACCCCTCCTGTTACTATCCAACGAAACCAATCATCAAAACTGTCATAGCCAGAAAATGCTACAAGTGCTACGGATTTGGATATGTTGGCGCAGAATGCACAACCAGAGGAGTGTTCTACTTCGCCGAGTAGGGCGTCATCGAAAATTTGGGCAACGACACCGCTGGCATTGATGTTTGTGAGGACAAAAGAGAACTAGCTTTTAGTTGAAGAGATAAATGACGATCCGAAAAGAGATGCAGACTTCGAAGAGGATCCACAATTGTCAGCCAATAAGGAAGAGACACCATCAATTCCAGTTACCCCCTCGACAGAGCTTCCAAATGAGGTAACCTCAGAGTATTGTAGATTTTTCAGATGTATATACCCCTTCTTAACTTACCCTTGTGGAGGGAGGTCTGCCAGAAGTAGGGTCATTTTGTGGCATGTCATAGATATTACGGGGGATTATTCAGAAGTTATTTTCAGTCCAACATGATACCCATCATCCGATGTCATAACAGAATAGGTGAATTTCAACTTTATAATGGGTCCTAGGAGCTTGATGGGGAGGAACATTCTTTAATGGAATACAAGTCCTAACAATAAAGAGGTCTCTTCTGAGGCGATGCTAGTGAGTGGGGTGCAACCTACCACAAATTTTACCCCAACATTGATCTTTCTTTCCATACCAAGTCCTCATCTGCACTCATCCAATTGCGAGGAATGGAAAAAGCAGGTTACCCCTGGAATGGCTCGATACTTGAGTGGTGAGAATACTCGTCTACCTACAGTTCTAGCTCAGGATATACCAAAGGTGGACGGATGTCTATTCTACCAAAATGTGTTTTGGAATGACAATGCCTAGAAGATTGACCTTCTAGGGGACTGCAACATTTCAGCCACGCTCAATGTCGCAAATCTAACAACGTACTTGAGGATCTGGAAGCGTCGACAAATGAGGTCAAAGCTCCCCCAACCCTGTGAGACTGAAGCGGGGCTTTGGAGAGGAACCGACCGGTCCTCAAGGGGGAGGGCTGCCGACACCCCCTTTCCCCTTCGTCCTTTCCTCCTTTCCCCTCTTTCTTTTTCCCACCTTTCATTTCTAGCACTTATCAATTCTGAATTTCTATATTTTTATTAGTCTTTGTCTATTTTGAATTCTTCCTATTATAAACATTACTTGAATTATGAATTCTTATTATTTTTATTTTTATTTTTATTCTCTTGTTTTAAAACATTGCCTATTATAAATCTTGCCAATTATATTATATTTCTTATTCAAAAGCATTGCCTAATATAAGTCCTAATCCCTCTTATATATAAAGGTTGTTTTCCTTAGAGGAGGATGGTTTTTGTTGCTTAAGAATTCAGCGTTCTGTTTGGACAGCCGTCAGCATCATGTTTTACCCCTCGAGGGTTGTATCTAAAGGCAACGAAAATGTTCTGGCTGTCCCTCGTTCTAGATGGTGACCGTCTCCAAGGGTCTGAGTGATGCTCTGGCTATAGCTCGAACTCCGAGGAGGCATTTAGATTACCGTACATCCATTTTATTGCTGTCGTTCCATCATTCCAGCCACAACCACCCCTTTATTTCCTATGTCAATTGCCGGCCTACCCTCATTTAGCCACCGCAACCTGTGCTGCTCTTCCCCCGCTGCTATGCAACACCAATCCAACCACCGCAATCTGCCTGCTCTTCCCCTGCAGAAGCCCAGCACTCCTCCCACCCATCGCAACCCTTTTGCTCTTCCCCACAGCTGTCCAACACTCCTCCGACCATCGCAGCCCTCCCCTGTTGTTACTACCACTGCAGCCCGCTCATACAACCGCCTTGCATTCGCTTTTAACTAAGTTCTTCGAAGGCGCCTCAGAGAAGCAAAGCGTGCTTCATGCATATTTCTTCGCTTGTCTCGTGAAGTGCATTTTTTAAAACATTGGAAGAAATTAATTCTACTGTTAAAATTTTTGTAAAGCTTTTTCACAATTGGTAGTAGGTTGTAGATTATATTAGGAGCATGAAGGACATAATAAAGGATTCTTTTGTGGGAAATTTATTTTGACATTTTTTTACTTTGGATGAAATAGTCATCGTTAATCTGAACCTTCACTTTCATAATAAGATGGGTAATTGTCAAACAATGAATGGGAGGAAGTAATATGATTAGATTTCCCTGATTCATTGATCAATTTCACAATGTTTAGCTATAGGACAGGACACTAAAATCAGAAATATCTGTTTGTGCAAGAGAAACGCTAGGGGTACCGGATAAACTAATGTATTTTAGTAAGTTTAGAAGATGATTCGTTTGCAAGGTTACTAAATGTAGTCGTTGAGGCTTCATTTGCATAGGTTGATATAGGAACATGCTGTTCATTTTTCTTTTTCTTCCGGTTGGCAGGTTTGTTATCGATCTTTGAACAATTTTTTCATGTTTGTCATATTTTTCTATGTCATCACTGTTTAAAATTAAAACTATTTTTTGTGATTGCGAAGTTCCACTTGTATATAGTTTTTTTCTTTCCTTCCATGCATAATACTACTGCAACTTTCTTTTTTTTTTTTGGGCAAATACTTCACTAATTCATGGTAGATGTTGGCGACCAGTTATTCTTGCTATGAGTTAATCGAATTCAACATTAAGGTTTGTTCTCTTATAGTTTGTGCTTTGTTTCTCCCTTGTTAGGTGTCTGATCTTTCCTCTGTCACAAATATACATTCGGATAGATTGATTTATTGATGATGTGTTTAGTGTGAGTCAGTGTTAGAATTCGAAGATTCAATGGATTTTTCGTAGATGTGGCTTCTAACATAATAGGGGGCATTTAAATGTTGCTTCTATTTTAATAGGGGTGTTTGGGGAAGGGACGGGATGATTCCTTTGCTCTAATACCTTGTGGAAAAGAAAAATTGAGAAAAGGAAATGCTCTTTTTTCTTAAGAGTTCTTTCGGGATCACATTTATATTTTATTTGTCAATTTTTTATTTTTTTATTTTATTCATGTTTTGATTTGAATTAAAGCATATTTGGTTGAAACAATTATATTTTAAAACACTCAAAATATCATTTTGGATATTTTGAGTATGTTTAAAAACAGGTTGATTTGTTTTTACACAAAAAGTAAAATTATAGAAAAATTATTCCAGTCAAACAGTTATATATTATTCTGTTGAAACAAAATTCCATTAATCAATCATATGTTTCCATTGTACAAATTGATTAGGGTTGTGGCTTCGCCCTGGGTTATGAGTTTGGGACAATCAACGAATTTCTTGAATATGTTTACTTTTTAAGACTATAACGCCATCTTAGAATGGGAGAACATTTGCATAATCTATACAACATATGAAGCACAAATTTTATCTTAATAAGAAATGGATGCTTTAATTTTGGCCTTTACAATTCAGTCTTGCAAGTGGAATACAATGGAGTGAGAAATAATTAATGCTAAACAAAAATTGGATGCTTTAATTTTTGGCCATTACAATTCAGTCTTGCAAGCGGAGTTCAATGGAGTGAGAAATAATTCATGCTAAACAAAAATTCTTAAATTCTTCATGTTTTTTAAGGCAGGCACACAGTTTAGAGTTTTATTCCTATTAAAACATCTTTTACATCTTGAAGTTAACTTTTTTGCTTCTTTGCCTCTTTAATGGAAACCACTAATTTACTTGCTCATTTTCTTTTTTTTTTCCTTTTCATTTATTTAGTATCCCTCCGTTAAATGATGTAGGTTTAGAAAGCTTAAATACATTATGTAATTGTCAACATAAAATTTCATGATGAGATAATGGAATGTTGGATCAATATGAGCAACATGTAAAGTTTCTTTAAAACATAAACTAATATGCTTTTGACGAAGCCATATACAAATATCATTTTTTTTAATTTCATGGTTGTCAGCGACAAAAAGCTATCTTCACTATCATAAGGAATACCTTTAATTACTAAATCATTGCCACCCTATAAGTTAGAATTAAAATAATAAATGTACCTTATTCTGACTTAGTTATTATAATAAGAGTTTTGGACTATATTAGTATTCTATAGGAACTTAATTACTTATTGCTATATGCTACTATGTTGTGCTTAAACAAATAAGTAAGGGCTCATTTGGGATCGATTTTATTTTTTAAAATAATTTTTGTTTAATGTGTTTTTTACAATTTTTTTAATTCTAAAAACAAATTATTATGTTTTTGAAAACAACTTTCAAATATTTTGTTTTTAATAGGCAAACATGTTTTTTTTTTTTTTTTTTTATAGTAGAGTACAGGTTTTCCTAATTAGTGTATGACAGTTGTGCATGCTTATCTTGTAATTGATGAGTGTTGTATTTGCTGAGACTTTTCCCTCCCATAAATCTCATATTTCTCTAATACCATGTGCCAAAGTCTTTTGAAAAAATGAGCACAAGGGTTTTATTTTTAGTGGCATTTGATTCTTACCCTTGAAGTATGTTTGCAGGTATCCTTGCTGGAAGAGAATATAATGCCTAGAGCCAACCTTCCTCCCCTTCTCGTTCATCTTCGAGAGCGGCTTCCTGAAAAGCTCCACTATATTGGCGTTTCTTTCGGGCTAACACGAGATCTTTTTCGATTTTGGAGGAAACATAACTTCTTTCCGTTCTATATAGGCCAAATACCAGTTAATAATGCTACTTCTCCGTGCATGTTTATTCATCAATACAGAACCTTTTAAAATTGGGGCATTGATATACATACCACCCAATTCTATATATTTAGATATCTAAAACCTAAATTTTACTTTTTACATTTATGCCACTCAAATCTTTTACATCATAGAAAAATAACCACCATTTTAATGTATGATACACCTTTTCATGCATATAAATTTAGTAGCAAAGTGGCATCTATGTAAAAATTGAAGTTTAGGTGTTTGATATGTAAATATACATATGAATTTAATGGTATGTATGTAACTCATCTTTTAAAATGTTTGTAAATAGCCCCCCCATTTTTTTTTAATTTGTTCAGAATGCTGTGACTGGTGAACATAGCTGCATGGTTTTGAAGCCACTAAACACCGATGAAATCGAAGTTGGTGCTTCTAGTCAATGTGGTTTTCTAGAACCATTTTATCAAGGTCAATTTCTAAGTTGCCTACATTTTAGCCTTGGGGCTTTTACACATAGAACATGATTCTTATGTATTTCCACATCTCACATATAAACTTGCATATTTACACACAGCACTCAAATCTTTGCTATCATATTAAAAATAGCACTATTACCACTTTTTAGA
Organism: Phalaenopsis equestris; assembly: GCF_001263595.1. NCBI lineage: Eukaryota > Viridiplantae > Streptophyta > Magnoliopsida > Asparagales > Orchidaceae > Phalaenopsis > Phalaenopsis equestris. The sequence goes on along the minus strand of NW_018164741.1, from coordinate 139,539 downwards.
AGTAAAATAAATATTTTTATGCATAGGTTTTAAAACACTAAAGTGCTATGTATGTAAATATGAAAGTTTAGATGTGAGAAAATTATGTGCTACATATGTAAATGTCCCTTCAGCCTTTTGGTCCGGACTATTGGCAATGAAGTTGGTCACATTGGCTCGATGCAGATTTCTGCAGAAGATTTAGCCGACTTCTCAGCACCACTTTTCAAACCCTCGATTATAAACTCGCAATGAGGTTAGTCTATAGGATTTTAAGCACACTGTTTGTATCCATTATTTATGATTCATTGTACTTTGTTTCCTAGCATTTTGGCCTCGAAGATAAACTTTGGTGATCATGATGATGTCTCAAACGAGGGAAACACAGAGCGTCTCAGGAATTTATTGTCTCCTTTTGATATGAAGAGGTTGGAGGCATACACAAACAATTGTGTTGACTATCACATGGTATGAATTTTTTTTAACTAAAATGAGATTTGTTTGTCCATTTTGAAATGCCTTGTTATGTTACCTTTTCTATTTTTGTTGCCCGATTACGAAGGGTTTGTTTGGGATCAATTTTGTTTTTTTTTTCCTCTTTTTTTTTTCTTTTTGTTTTTAGAAACATATTTGTTTAATGTGTTTTTTACGTATGTTTATATTTTGTTTCTAAAAATAAATTAGCATGTTCTTAAAAACACTCAAAAATGGTGTTTTGATTGTTTCAAAAAACAATCATATCTTAATCATACAGGCAAACACATTTTTTTTCAAATAAAAACACAAAAAAAAACAAATAAAAACAAAAAATAAAAATAAAAACAAAAGTGATCCTAAACAGCCCCTAAGCATTTTTTTTATTTTTAATTTTTGTTTCACATTCCATCTGGTGTTTTATTTTGAAGCGTAGCCTGGTCCCACTTGGCCTGGCTTTTTTATAGTCATTCCTTTGAATATCATAAAATTGTTCATAAAAATTCTTTGCTCGGATTCTATTGTGCTCTATGAGATAGATTGGATTTGTTTTTAACTATGTACTGTTAATGGGTAACAAGGATTGTTTGGATGTAGGTTCTTGACTTCTTCAGGGTGCAAGTTCTCATAATTAGTCATATGGGCATTTGCATGCATACCACAATTGTTATGTATTTACATATCTAACACTTAAACATTCATATTTACACACATACTAAAATTTTTAATATCACATCAAAAATATCACCATCACTTTCTTTTTTAAAGTAATATACACTTCTTCATGCATAGGATCATGACACCAATGTGATATAAGTGTAAGATCAAAATATGGGTGTTATATATGTGAATATATAAGAATTTTGTGGTATGTACGCAAATGTCCCTTACTTATTTCTCTTGATGCTGCTTAGGCTCAATTATAGTTTTGGAACTTTTAAGTAACAAATTGTTGAGTGGATGAAGGTAATCCTGATTTCATCATTTATGGTCTGCTAGTTTATACAATCTTTGTTTAGCATTGGTCTATGTTGCACTGACACTTTTAAAAATATGTTGTTTTTGTGTCGGACACGTATCAGACACCAACACTTATTCGAATACCCAACATTTGTACAATACTTCAAAATATGAGTTTGAATTTTTTTGGGCTCGAATAAGTTTGGGACAAGCCTCGACACGACATCGAACTTGAGTTCAACAGAAGTTTAAAAAAACATGACATGTGAAGTAGAAAATTATAAATATAGGTATAATCCTAATTATACCTCATAGTTGAAATCGTCTCCTTTCTCGTCATGTCAAAACTTTCTCTAGCATTAATCAAAATTGAGCATTGAAGATGTATCTACTATTTGTTGAAGCTGAGTATCAATAATTCTCTCTTTCTTTGTAAAAGTTGAGCGTCAAAGGTTCATCCTGCATTCGTCGAAGCCAAGCATTGTAGTTCTATTTTGTTCATCGAAGTCGAATTTGCACCCGCTAAAGCATAAGCCGTGAGCTTCTTTGTAACAATCTGAGCAGGAGTCAAACATGCTCCTTGAAGTCAATCCAAATATCCTGTGAACTTTGCAACACTTGCACTGAAGCTACTATTCGTCGAAATCACCCTAGTTTTGCCATTGATAATTCTAATTCTAAATGTTAAAATTGAACTTAATTAATTAAACAAGGCGTAATCGTATGATATTTTAAGGCTTCTTTGAGATCATTTTTATTTTTTGTTTTTGGTTTTTTCTTTGTTTTTAAAAATATATTTGTTTAAGACATTTTTAACATGTTATTAGTTTTTGTTTCTAAAAACAAATAAACATTTTTTTTTTTAACATTCAAAGTAACTTTTGGGTATTTTGAGTGTTTTAAAAAAACAACCATATCTTAATCAAACATACCAACGTGTTTTGTTTCAAATTAAAACATAAAAAAACAAAAGAAAAATTAAAAACAAAAAACAAAAAATAAATGTTATTCCAAACGACCCCTTAAATTTTAGTAGATAAGTTGGAGTAATTCTTTCGAAACATTTATATGTCTAATTTTAAAAATAAGTTCTTACGGGCATGACATTTCATAACACAAGTTAAATTTTACTTTATTTTCAAATCTCTTTAATAAAAAATAAATATTTTATATTAATAATTAATTATATATTAAAACGTGTCCATAAAGCTACGCGTCCTATTTTTTCAATTATGTGTTGTTCGCGTGTCATTTTCTTGTCCATGTCCATGCTTCATAGGTAGTGATCTTACTTGTGACTATAGTTTCAAATCTTAGAACTTTGTGGTATGACTATGGGCATGGGGTTAGAGAGGTCGCTTAACTATGATTTTCAGCTTCTATGTTAGCAAGCCTTAGCCTTTAAAATGAAAACAACTTTATTAATAGTAAAAAAAAAACAAAAAAGAAAACTTACAATTTTTTGTTTGCTATGAGACCATGTGTTGCCACGTGTACATGGTGGCTTATTTTTTATAGATTCAAGCCTTGCATTATTAGACACATTTATTCGACTTCATTGCCATCTCATCTTCATAGATTCATTATTTTTTTTGTAGGAAATAAGGTATTGAGTTATGGTTGAGTAGCTTTTATTTTTAATTATTAAACATTTTATTATTATTATTATTATTGTTGCTGTTATCGTTATCTTTTTTGGGAAATTTACATACATACCACACAGTTCTTCTGTATTTACATATCTAACACCCATTGTTTGATATTTTTCCTTGTAACATCTGGTTTCATAAGCTTTTGAATGGGAAGGTGTGCTTCACTTTTAAGAAGGTAACGATTGTGGAAGTTTTTATGTGATGTTATAGGTTTGAGTCATATGCATGTAAATATCAATATGTTGGTGTTAGATATGTAACTACATAAGAATTGTGTGGTATGTATGTAAATGCCCATCTTTTTTGGTTTAATCAAGTTTCTTAAAGGCATGATATTTTGTATTTTTGTTCCATTGATCGGTGTAAGTGGGACCCATCCCGCTTGACATGGTGAGCTGGCTCATCTTTAAGTAGGTGGGGGATCTTGGTTGCAGTATGATATATTTTTAATTGGTATCTGTTATAGGGCCTTGCCATATACATCCTTTTTCTTTCTCTAGAGACCAAATCATGTGTCTGACTGAGGCATATCATCCCTTGGACAATTTTTGTTGATTTGTTTGTTTTTTTGGCTGTTAAGAAAGCAGTTACAAATTCTTACAAGATTTCATGTCAGGATCAGGAATGGGCTCCAAAAGATGCCACAGTGGAGCTTGGCATGATTTAAGTTTTGTGGAAGGTGATTTTAGAAAAGTTGTCATGATGTAGTGTTACGGAGTTAACCCAAACCACAATAGGGAAAACAAATATTATTACTCAAAAGCAAATATGTTACAATCAAATACACTTGGAACTCCTAGAACTAGGAAATAACAAAGACACAACACTACTCAACTAGGTCTATGACTCGAAGAAGAAACTGTTGTGGTTTAAGAAGAAATAATAGATAAAAAGGGTTGGAGGTGGCTGGAAGGAGGGCGGCGGCAGCTGGGAGGAGGCCAGAAGAGCGGCAGCAAGTATGAAAGTGTGACGTGAAGGGGTGGCAGCAGGTAGAAGAAGCGGCTGGACTGGTTGGCAGTGAGATGGAGGTGTTGTGGAAGGCTGGCAGCAGTTGGAATGGCTGGAAAAAGGGTGGAAGCAAGTAGGTGGGGTGGCTGGAGGCAGTTTTTTGGAAAACTGGCAGCAAGGGGGGGGTGGGGGGGGGGGGTAGAAGAAGCGGCTGGACTGGTTGGCAGTGAGATGGAGGTGTTGTGGAAGGCTGGCAGCAGTTGGAATGGCTGGAAAAAGGGTGGAAGCGAGTAGGTGGGGTGGCTGGAGGCAGTTTGGAAAACTGGCAGCAAGATGGAGTGGCTGGGAGTGCTGGCCAGCTGCAAGGAAAAAGCCGGAGGCAGTTTTCCAAGTGACGCCACTCGCCAGCAATTACGGTGAGATGGAGGCAGCAGGGGCAAGAGGCTGTGGGAAACAGGGAGCGATTGATACACACCACCTCGAGACGAGTTACAACCGAAGCACATTCTCGCTTTCAGATATAGCTTTAGGAGGGAAAACTGGACGTTGGTGGCCATCCCTTGCAGAAATTGGAAAGCAAAAACTGGCCTAAACACAGGAAAATGACATATAAATATTATTAGGTTAGCTAAGGGCGGACCATCTCAGTTACACGACAAATCCCTCTCAAGGAAGGATTGTATGGGCCCTCTCTTCCCTTGTGGGTCGGTTCAAGCAACTGGATCGGCAGCTGTCACTACCGCATCCTGCGTCCCGTGCGGGTCAATCAGTGTAGCATGATTTAAATTTTAGGCTTTCTAGAGACGCTCAGATTGTGGTTTTGAGGGATTATTTTTCATATTCAGTTATTGTCGCCTTGCTCACATACACTCTCACTTGTTCTTTTATCTTGAGAGTTGCAGGAGTAATATATATAGGCTCATAGGGGCCCATTCTTAGGATGGACAAAATTTTAAGCATTAAATATAATATTAATTGAATATTAATAATAATAACAATAATTAAATGAATAAAAATGTATATAATTAGTGTTTCTAAAGAAAAATACAAATAACTAGTTAGATAATATTATCCGATTTATGAAATGAAAATATTAATAGATAATACTGTAAAACTATAAGAAATTATATATAGACAATTGGTTTGGTTGGGTATTTTTTATGGGAATTGGGCAACATCATTAATTTAATATTTAATAAATTTAATATTAAATATTAAATATTCGATAAAATAATAAAACTTTTGAGGGTTGGCCCACACTTTAAAATGCTCCCGCCCATGATAGATGGAGTAGGATGAGGGGATGTTCTCATTTATGGAGCGGTGAGGTAAAGATGAATTTGGTGTGGCTTTTTCTGGTGTCGTAAGTTAGGAGCTTCAGCGTATAGGTTGCATTTGCTAGAAATGTTAGATTCGGTTAAGCATCAAGTGGAACTAATTCATCTTCTTTTGCTAAGATTGTATCTTGTGTGGAAGCATGCATGTATTGATTCTGGATTAGGATTGAACAGCCGTGCTTTTTGGTTTGCATCTGGTTAGATCCGACCCCATTAAGCTGTCCCTTTTCTTAAAAATATTAATTTAATTGATCGAAAATTGGAAGAAAAGTATATTAAAAATGCTAAATTAATCGAATTATTATATGATTAGTTTTGGTTTATGAGTAGGGCTTTAATTAAGTTTTAAGATTAATTAAGTGGCCTACTTTAGCCTAATTTCAGAGTTTTAAGGTCTAGTTTTTTTAATTAAGCTCTGTTTTAACTAATTTGATATTGGTTTTATAATTAAGGTGCCAATCATGGGAATCCGAGCTTTAGCTTGCCTAATTGATCAATTTGCACATGACTTATTACTTAAGCCCACTAAAGTATAATGGGGTCTAATTATTCTTTGGATTCTGTTGACCCCAATTTTGGGTAAACATTTATTTTTATTTATTTCATAAAAAACCCTATGATCCTGAAATTGTTTTGAGACTCCTAGTGAATTTTTAAATAATGAATTTTGGTAAAAATCAACAATAATTTCCTTCTTGCAGATGTATTTTTTTGGTTTGCTTTCCGAAACACTTTTTTTGCATCCCATTACAAGCTGAGACGAGCACCTTCATGTCTCTCTTCCACATTTACATATCTTTAGAAAAATTTGATTTTTCTAAATTTAAATTTACATACATAACATACAATTATAATGTGTATACATATCTAACACAACTTTTATATTTACATTTATTACACTTTGGTGTCAAAAACCTTTGCAAGAATATTTACATTTATTACACTTTGGTGTCAAAAATTTAGGCAAGAAAAGGTGTATTTCACTTAAAATAGTAAAAGTTTTATTTTGATGCGATATTAATGATTTGAGTGCTATGCATGTAAACATGAAGTTTAAATGTTAGATATGCAAATACATAAGCATTGGGTGATATATATGTAAATGCTCCTTTTCTTAATCTTTATAAAAAGTCATTTTTTTTTTTCAAGCTTGTATCAATTGATTCATCTTTCTTTTTTTTTAGTACTATACCTTTATTTCTTAAGTGCTACTTTATGTAGATTCTTGATCTTGTGCCAGTACTTGCACATCACTTCTTCCAAGGTGAACTCCCTGTCACTATATCTCCTGTCCAAGCTTCTGTTCTGTTCTGCATAGGCATGCAAAACCATGACATTTCACATATAAAGGTTAGTTTTTTTTTTATATTATTTGATAAAATTTATGGTTTCTTGTAATGATTTGTGATTCATTTATTCATTTTATAATTAAATTTTACTGAAAAATGAAACACTGAACATTCATTGGCATTCACCTTTCCCACTTTGGACTACTGTAAAATGCAGGAGGAGATGAAGTTAGAAAGGGAGCAAATACTATCATTATTTATAAAGGTTATGAAGAAATTATACAAATACCTATACGGCGTTGCGGCTAAAGAAATTGACGCAAGTTTACCTCGACTTAGAGAAGTATGTGTTTTTTTTTTCAGCTTCATACTATGATTTCTCTCATTTATTTCCTCATACATTATTTTGCTTTAGTTCTTATTTATGGTGCAAATTTTGGTTAAATAATGAAAATTTTAAGGAATGGACCTTAGGAACTGTTAACTATTGAAGGTGTGTATTGTGACTCGATAAAATTCATCATATTTCCTTTTAAAACGACCATGCATGCAATACAATTTTGTGGCCTTTTTTTGGGTGAAGGGGGGAAGGGGGGTGACCATTACATACATTCAACTTCGATTTATTTACGTATCTAACAACTAAACTTCAATTTTTAACATTAATGCCAGCCAAATCTTTCATATCACATCAAAAATGCTGCTTTTTGTACTTGTAAAAAGTGAAATAAGTATAATGCGGTGACTTTCCCTCCTTTTTCTTTTTATGAATAAGTTGAATGGGGTGATTCAAATACATGCTACCACTCATTTTCTATCTATTTACATATCTAACACCTAAATTTTAATTTTTACATGCATGCCACCTTACTTATGCATGAAAAGATGTATTTCACGTTTTACATGTTAAAATGGTGGCGTTTTTTATGTGATATGAATGATTAGGGTGGGAAATAAACTATAAAAGTAAAATTTAGGTGTTACATATGTAAATAGAAAGGAATTGGGTGGTACGTATATAAACTCGCCTTTTATTTTTTATTTACAATGAATCAACTTCTGTAAATAAATTTTATTTCAAATCAAAACATAAATAAAATAAACTAAAAAAACAGAATCAAAAGTGATCACAAACTGTCCCTAACCATTTTACTTACAACATCTTCAGCAATTTCTCACTCTATTGTGTTCTCAGGTTGCATTGGCCCCTCATAGTATATCAGTTGATGAGGATCTTAATGAGGCAGCCAAGGAAGTCATGGTAAATCAACTGTTTTTACATATTTATTCATTTATTATTAGGAAAATTTACATATTTAGCATGCAATTCCTGTGAATATACACATCTCACACCTAAACATTCATATTTACACGCATAGCACTTTACCTATACATGAAAATGTGAATCCGACTATTAAAAGGTGATAATTAGTGTTGTTTTTGATGTGATACGAAAGAATTGAGAGCTATGCTGCGTGATTTTGCTGTGAGATACGTAAATTCATAAGAATTGAATGCTATATATATGTAAATGCCCCCTTATTATTATTATTTTAATTTTGCTTGTTATACATTTCTATGTTTGTTTTAGCTTAACTTTATAATTTTCCGCTCAGGAAAATATGAAAGCGGACAAGGAAGGCATCCTGAAGCCGGAGCAGCTACAGAAATACGCCATTGTGGACAGAGAAAGTGATTTTGAGAAAGCGCTTGGGAATGGAGGTGGTAGGGTCTCTTCCAGTGGTATTATTAGTGTAAAATCCAGCAAGTTAAAAGTGGAGAATGGAGTGCGCAAAACGGGCAAGAAAAAGAGGAAGGAGAAGAATGATGTGGAGAGATCATTTTCTAATAAAAAGAAGAGAAATTGAAGGTTTTGTTTTGGGAATTTAAAATTAGGGTTTTGATTTTTAAGCTAAATTATTTATATGGTTTTTTATTTGTACGAGTAATATTCTCAGTTAATTATAATTGTTGTAAAAAATTTTTATTTTTTTTATTTTTGGGGAAATATGATGACATATTGTTAGTTTGTATGCTTGTATATTGTGGATTTAACTTATTTATATGTTATGTTTATTAATAGGTATAATTACATGAAGATTACCTGAAACATTGCTATTTATGAATCAACTTTAAAAGCTTATATGTCAGTGATATTTTTCTATAGCGGGTCAGTATTTACCTGTGCAAATATATAAATTGTCAGGACTTATATGGAAATCACCTTTAAAAGCTTCAGTAAACCCTATAAATTATCGTATGTCAATATGAAAGTTTAGATGTGAGATATATAAATACATAAGAATTATGTTCTTATGATTGTATGTAAATGCCCCTGCATATATAATTCTTAATAATTTAATATTTAGGTATATTGAATGTTATAGTAGTAGTTAATCACATAGGTTGTAGTATATCATATAGGTTATAGTAGCGATGCAATAGCAGCAAATGACCAGCAAATGACCACTAAGGCCGTAAGCTTATGATTGCATCTCCTCTCAAGTTTACTTTTTTGCATAAGAGATCACTTTGTGAATATACCGTTTAAAGAAAACTTCAATTGTCCAGAGACAACAATTGCAACTAGTTGCCCCTGGCAGTTATCTACGGATCCTCAATACGGTATGTTTGGGATATGTTGTTGCATAGTACTCAAAATACTTCATTACACTGTGTTCGAGGTGCTTTGTTGCACCATATTCAAGGGTATTTATTATTTTGTGTTTGGGTACTTTGTCACACCACATTCAGGATATTTCCTTGCACCTTAGAGTTCATCGATGACAGCGAGCATGAGATGGCATGTGACAATGAATGGCAGGTGGGTGGTTAATAGTGATCGGCAGCTACGGAGGCCGAAAGTTATCACAGAGTCAACATTCCAAAATTGCATGTGTATTTGATACATTCTTATCTTTTTCTTCTCCCTTACAAGGGAGTATTTTGGTTATTCGATCAATAACTCTCATAACTATATGATAGAATAACCCACGTTGATTCCACTTGGTCGCAACAGAATGAAGCTCGTTGGATTCCTCTCATCGAAATGCTCAATATGATTATAAGTGTGTCAAATTTAGAGTCTATTTGACCCCTCACTAAACAACCTGAAGAGTCTAAATATGGTTCAATGGTTTGATTCGAACTTGATTGCACTCAGATTAGACTAATTTCTTTGTCATTGAGTTTGTCTTGTCGAGACTTGAATTTGAATCTAGAATATTTTTTACTTAAAAATCTCTCAAGATTTGTGCCAAATATTAAAAATTTATTCATGACATGTCACTATAGTTGTAGTAGATTTTGTTTCTTGTTCATAATGTATTTCATGAGTATTCTATCTTGCTTTATTGTTGCATAAACTCTTGTTTAATCACTTCATTATTTTATAATATTTTGTGTTCAAACTAATTACTACATATTCATAATTGTGTATAAAATAAATTATATCCATGTGTTTTGATTATAGTACATGAAATATGTTTGATATTATAATATTATTATGTTGACATTAAACTCTTCTTGTGGCTAGCCGAACCAACGAGTTCTCACATAAATCATTAGATTTTCATAGAGTTAGTGTCTACCTTTCCTTATTTTAAAGTGATGTAAGAAACCAACAATATATAAATATAAATATAAATGTATATACATATATTGCACATATATTATCAGATAGTGTTAAAATATTATAAAATTTTATATTTACAAGCACACTTAGATTGTGATATAAATATAAGTACATGAGTTTAAGTCACAAATATTTATGATCATAAGCATTTGATACTCCTTCATAAATTATGTTAGCGTGTGTAGAATGTTACCTTGTTCTATTGATCATAGTGCATGTCTCAATTTCTTATCATTTATACTTTAATAAATAATAATTATTCACTAAATTTAACCCTAAATTTTTATATAATAGATTGCACTCAACCACTGGGGAGAACCGTCTCCACCGAGTTAAACTTTACATCTTTAGATCTATTTTTGGGTATTTTCAATTTTAAATTAATTATTATTTCTCCTTTTGGGTCTATATAGTATTTGTTTATTGTCATTTCAGTTAAGTGTCTTGTTCCCCTTTAGTTATCAATTGTTAGACTTTTTTTAAGAAAGAAAATAAAAAAATCTTTATTTGCTTATTTTACTTATTACTTGTGTATAATCTTTCCTTTTGATAATACACACCATATTCACATCCTTTCATCATGTCCTATGTTATTGAGGCGTGCCGTCTTACGAACCCAAAGTGTGATAAGAATCAATTAACATGTACAAATAATCATAAGAAGAATGTAGTGCAACCTAATTAAAATTCGAAGGTACCTCTAATCCAAAAATTATAATTATAATAATATCATAATAACAATAGTAATTGCAGTAATAATAATAAGGGACATTTACATACATACCGTGCGATTCTTTATGCATTTAAGTATGTAATATCTAATATTTTACCACACCAGAGTTTTAAATGTTGAGTATACAAGTTTAGGTGTTTGATGTGCAAATACATAACAATTGTGTGGCATGTAAATTTCTCAAATAATCAGTTTTTAGAATTACTTTAGTACAAAAATATAATGCCACACAACTATCAAAATAGTTTCATTTCAAGTGCAAAGCACAAATGTTAGTTAATTTTTAGAGAAACAAATTACGTAAAATGCATGAGATTATGTACGTTACATTTGTGATGATCAAATCCTGTGAATACTGTAGCCTGCATCTTCTGAACCAACATTCTCCTTCCAATTCTGGAATTCAGAACCCCCAAATACAACCATTTTAATCCCTACATAGCTGTTAGAAGACAGATGTGTGTCGATATAAGAACATGAAAACCAATGTGATCGAGGCTGCAAAACGGAAATAAAATCATGCAGTTTTGTACTGAGCAGCCCAGGTTTTAAAAAGAAGTATTATTGCAAATCAAAGAACCCACCCAATTCTTACGTATTTACATATCTAACACCTAACCATCATTTGTTTACATTTATACAACCAAAATCTCCCGTATCACATAAGAAAATACCACTTTTTTAACTTTCAAAACTGAAATACACTTTTTCATGCATAAGAAAGGAGCTGTGTATGTATAAATGGAAGTATAGGTGTTAGATATATAAAGATATAGGAGTTGAGTGGTAAATATGTAAATCTTCCAAAAATTTAATACCATGCACTATCACCATCAAATAAAACAAGCCAAATTATTTATATTTGGTTCATATTACCTGTTTTCACAACTATGAAATCAAGTATTGAATATTGAAAATGGAAGTATAGTGCATGCATCTAAAATAGCACCTGTTGTTTTGGTATTAACATTGTACTTTAAGGAACTTACTAAATATTCCACAATAGCATGGCTCTCACAAAACAAATTTAAGAGAAGGGGCCATTTAAATGAAAACCACTCAATTCTTATATTCACATATTTATGATCCAAGCTTGACTTTTCCATTTATTCACCATCCAAATCTTTCATATCACATAAAAAAAACCACTATTTTAATTTTAAAAAGTGAAAAGATTGGCCAGAGGCTATTAGACATTCATATCACATAAAAAATACCACTATTTTAATTTTAAAAAGTGATATATATATATATATATTAAAAAGATTGGCCAGAGGCTATTAGACGAGTCTCCCTTCCAACCTCATGTGCCTAAGAATTTTATTATGCACATAGACGGGATCGAACCTATGACCTCAGCGGTCTTAAAACCTCTGTAAACCAAAGAGTCACGGTAGGCAACACACACACACACACACACACAACACACACACACAGATATATATATATATATATATATACAAATTGAAGTTTAAGTGTTACATATTTAAATACATAAGAATTAAGTGGTATGCATGTAAATCTTCCTTAAGAGAAAAGTTGGTTTTAGCATGCCTTTAACTGGTTTAGTCTAGCAAGGAACCAAACAAGGTCGTAAACACATTCAATTAGCGATGCCTTTATGAAGAAGGAAAGGAAATTCATTCAATTTGCGTTATATGTATGATGTAATCAGCATTAGCACTTCTTCTTGTTCAGTTTAAAAGATGTTACGTCTATTTTTTTTATCTCTACCGGGCAAAGGTAAATCAAGTTGGTCGATAATCAGAGTTCTTAAAAACAAAAAGTGTCCTTTTAAGCAGAGAGATAAATCTCAGCGTCTGTGCAGCATTGTTGCGAAGTGTTATTTCTCTATGCAGCAGTAGATTGCTTGTGAATATAGGTGTAAATGAATCGAGTCAAGTCGAGCTCAAGCCATCATAACTTGAGATTGAGCTTGCGTTCGGTCTCTAGTTTAAATCTACAAGTTTGAACCGGCTCTTTTCGGCTTGTTATTATGAAATAAAAAATAATAATATTAATTCATGCTTGTGTAATAATAATCTTTTAAATTTGTATTAATTTGATTTAAAAAAAATGATGCAATTAACTGTGTACACCTTCACAACTAGTGTCTATCGAGCAGAGTTTAGCCGCCCCCCTGGAATTCAAAATGAGGGTTTATCCCCTTGCTTTGTTTGAATCAAATGCACGAGCCAGAGAAAGAGAAATGAGAGAGCGTGAGCGCAAGAGCTAAAGTAAGCGAGAGCAAAGGCAAGGAAAGTGTATAGTCGACCAGACCGATAAGAAGACAGGAGACAAGGGGATGAATCTTGAGCGAGAAAAGCGGGATAGAGAACGATTATTGTAGTGGCTCAAGTAGCTCGAGTGGCTAGATTACCTAGGACAACTGCGAGCAAAGGAAAGGGATGAACGAGTAAAAACACTCATTTCCATGCGCAAAAGAGACTTATGAGGCTTGTAAGGACACTCGACCGAGCCTTCTGAGCTCATGAAGCAAGATTCCCCATAAATTTAAGCTTCTCGAGCGAGCATTTCGATGCCCGGATACAAGGAAGCTGAAGGAATTGACTCGAGTTGAGAAGCCGAAGAAATTCTTAGCGACCAAGGGAGTCGATCAACGTCCAGGAAAGATACCGGCAACAGTAGAGCAAGGTGAGTCGGCCCAAATTCATGCCATCCACATCGTAGGAGTCGTCACCACCATCCCAGAAGTAGACAAAGTAGAGGCCTCCCGATGAATAAATCTAAAAAAATTTCGCTCAGGCAAGCCATACGTGAAAACCTTATCCACACGACCAGTCGAACAACACCACCTATCACATTTACCGATAAAAACTTGTCTCCTAAGAGAAATTCCTACAACGATGTGATTGTTGTTACGACCCTCATCGAAAATTTCTAAATAGGAAGCATTCTCGTCGACACCTACACTCAGTAAATATCCTGCTCAAATCGGTATTGGATAAAATGAGTCTCGAAACCGAGCACCTATCAGCTACTTTTGTGTTAGTTGGAGCCTAATCCGCCCTCGCCTCCCTGTTCTTCATCTATCACGAAGTAGAAGAAAAGGCCCGCATCGATCTCTTCGATAGATTGATTCGCCTCTCGTCACTGTCACGAAGTAGAAGAAAAGGCCCGCATCGATCTCTTTGATAGATTGATTCGCCTCTCGTCACTGCACACAGTGAAGTGCTCTTGTTGAGCCGAAGAAGATCGAATGGAGAGTGGCAGTAGGAATTCGGTGGTTGCTCACGGGACGTGAACGATCCAAAAGATAGTGGGCAAAGCAGAAGAAACTGGTCGGAGCATTGCAGGCATCGCAGGTTCTAGTTTTTCGGATTTCTTCTTCTTTAGTGTATCTCGATGTAGAGAGAGAAAAGTAAGAAGGGAGAAAGAGTTTGCTCTTATAATTGTCGAGACTATCGACTGGTGTAAATTTCTCAAGTAATAAAATCCTCTCAACTCCATGGATGTAGGCAATTTGTCGAACCACGTAAATTTGTGAATTCCGCTATTATTATTTTCTAATGTGAATTTTCTCGTTCTATTTTTCGCTTCGTCGTCGATCGTTCTATTTTATATATATACCACAACAATTGGTATCAGAGTCGTGTTTCGGATCTGAGAAAGAATGATGGTTGCAGACGAAGTGAAGGTTTCAAAGATCCAGAAATTTGATGACACAGATTTTGGTTATTGAAAAATGCAAATAAATGACTACCTCTATGGGAAAAAATTTTATCTTCCATTATTGGGGAAAAGACCTGAAAAGATGGATGAGACTGAATAGAATTTGTTGGATCGACAAGTTCTGAGGATTATTCGATTGACCCTATTGAGGTCCGTTGCACACGTCGTCAATGAGAGAACTGCAGATCTCATAGCAGCTTTATCAGGTATGTATGAAAAGTCATCGGCGAATAACAAAGTGTACTTGATGAAGAAGTTATTCAACTTAAAAATGGTTGAAGGTGTTTTTGTTGCTCAACACCTGAATGATTTCAATACTATCACAAATCAATTATCGTCCGTTGAAATTGATTTTGATGATGAGATACGTGCGCTGATATTGTTGGCATCGTTGTCAAGTAGTTGAGAAGCCATAAGGATGAGAGTTAGCAGTTCTGCAGGTAAATCTAGACTAAAATATGATTATATTCGTGATTTGATTTTAACTGAGAAGGTGCGCAGGAAAGATTTTGGCAAGATCATAGGTACGAGTTCAACACTGAATGTTGATTTCAGATAGAGATGACAGGACAGGAACTCAAATAGAGTGAGATCAAAATCAAAGTCTGGTCAGCAGACAACTTGCTGGAATTGTGGCAAAGCTGACCACATAAAGAGGAACTACAGAATGGTCAGCAGACAGTCTGGTCAGCAGACAACTTGCTGGAATTGTGGCAAAGCTGACCACATAAAGAGGAACTACAGAATCCCAAGAAAATGAAGAATGATAACTCAAATGTGGTTTCTGAAGAAGTACAAGATGCACTATTACTGACAGTTCATAGTTCTTTTGATGATGGAAGTGAAGAGGAGAGTGGATCTGGGGCACCCATTCTTATTGTTCCACAAACAGATGGTAGAGAACCATAGAGTTATGAAGAAATCTTGCAATATAAAAATTCGAGCAAGTGGGAGTTGACAGAACTTCCACCATGGAAGAAGACATTACACAACAAGTGGGTGTACCGGGGTGAAGACTGAGTTTGATGGCAGTAAGAGGTACAAGGCTAGACTTGTTGAAAAAGACTTTCAGCAGAGGCAAGATATTGCCCATGCAATGGGAGTTAAGCAGAGACAAAATTAACTCGAGAAATAGTTTGGAGGTGCAAGACTATGTTAACTCTGCTGATATGTTGACTAAGGGTGTTGCTCTTGAGAAAATAAAATTGCGCACAACTTCAGTTGGGCTTCTGGTGTGAAGACAAGGGTTTTGAGTTGCAGAGATGTAAGATTCACGTTTGAAGAAAAAAATGCGACGTCACCAGTGGAGGATAACCGTTGGGCTCTCGTATGCTGATCTGTTGACTAAGGGTGTTACTCTTGAGAAACTGAAGTTGTGTACAGCTTCAATTAGGCTTCTGATGTGAAGACAGAGATTTTGAGTTGCAGAGGTAGAGGATTCACGTTTGAAGAAAAAAATGCGATGTCGCCAGTGGAGGATACCAGTTCAACGAAGAAGACGTTGTAGCATGTGTATCGGTCTCCAAGTAGGAGATTTGTTAGCTAGAGCCCGATCTCGGCTCCTGATCCCGCCCCCGCCTCCCTGTTCTCCATCTATCGCAAAATAGAAGAAAAGGCCCGCATCGATCTCTTCGATAGATTGATCTGCCTCTCGTCACCGCACACAGTGAAGTGCTCCTGTTGAGCCGAAGAAGATCGAACGGAGAGTGACAACAGGAATTCAGTGGTTGCTCACGGCACGTGAGCGATCCAGAAGGCAGTGGGCGAAGCAGAAGCATTACAGGCATCGCAGGTTCTAGTTTTTTGGATTTTTTCTTTTTCTTCGATGTATCTCAGTATATAGAGAAAAGGCCCGCATCGATCTCTTCGATAGATTGATCTGCCTCTCGTCACCGCACACAGTGAAGTGCTCTTGCTGAGCCGAAGAAGATCGAACGGAGAGTGCAACAGGAATTCAGTGGTTGCTCACGGCACGTGAGCGATCCAGAAGGCAGTGGGCGAAGCAGGAGCATTGCAAGCATCGCAGGTTCTAGTTTTTTGGATTTCTTCTTTTTCTTCGATGTATCTAAAGTATATAAAGAAAGAGTTCGCTCTTGTAATTGTCAACTATCGACTGGTGTAAATTCTTCAAGTAATAAAATCTTCTGCAACTCCGTAGATGTAGGCAATTTGTTGAACCACGTAAATTTGTGTGTTCTGTTGTTGTTCTTTTCTAGTGTGAATTTTCTCATTTTATTTTTTGCTTCACCGTCGATCGGTCTATTTTATATATATACCATAACATTCTGAACCATTATACGGTTTTTTTTTAGAGAATGAAACAATGAGGTTTCTACCACTACCTATCACCTAAGGAGAGGGCGACAATCAAATTAATTCTATGGTTGATTTCATAGTAATAGATACACCCGAAACCTACAATGTTATTATCGGTTGGCCTTTACTGAACAACTTTAGAGCAATACCCTAAACCTAACACGTGGTGGTAAAATTTTCAAAACATAGAGAAATCATCAAAGTTTGAAGAGATTTAGAGCAGTAATGCACCTGCTACTAAGTAGCAGGTTAGTAGCAACTTGCATCAAAAGCTACTAGAGTTGGAAACGCGATGAGGGAGTGTCCTAGAAAGCAATGAGGCAAGTGAAGAAATCTTTGCCTACCTCGATAATAACATTAATTCTTTTCAATGATAAAGAGTATAAAAAGACTCTCACCCAGACTTTCCAGGAATACCATGATGCCTTTTGCTTTGTCAGCTCAGGAGATGCCAGAAGTTTCCATAGATGTGGCTTGTCATTGCCTCATCATCAACCCTTCCACCTGACAGAAAAAGCATAAATTGATGTAAGGGGCTTTGTCCTGGCCAAGTCAATCAAGGAAGATGTTCAAAAGTTGTTGGATGCAAGATACCTAAGCGGCAAGAGTACAAAAAGTTAATATTATTTTTTAATGATGAGTAAAATGACAAGAGTACAACCCTTCAATCAAGTAAGAAAATGACAAGAGTAAAACCCTCACAGTAAAAAACATATGCTTTTATAGGGGGCAAAAAAGTGGCAATCGCCTAATATGTAGAATAGTAAAAATAGAAAAATACATATAATTAAAATCAATGGAGTATAACCGGCATCACATCACAAATCAAAAAACATAGAAGTAGATTCAGTATTTTTTTTAAAGAAATTTTTTTAATGGAATGGTCAAAGGCTATTATACGAGCCTCCAGTTACTCATAATGTGTCTAACAATTCGAGTATCACCCTCCTTAAGGCTCACGTCGCCAGAGGGGGGTTCGAACCCCGACCTGCGGGATCTTACACCAAGGATACCAACCAACAGGCCGAGGTATGCGACACAAAGAACTTATCATTACAAACGTCGGTGAATCAACTGCAAGAAAGAAAAAAATTATACAAGAACCTGACATGGCCTCAGCTCAGAAGTAGCCCAATCGGAGGAGCCTCCTCAACACAAATAATCCATCGGATCTAATTTGTCACAGCCTGTCCAAATTGATAGGGGCCTGAATAACCAAAAATTTATCCCGCAAGTTCATGAGATCCCACTGCAAGAAGGCCTATGATCGTCTCCACAACTCAATCTCGCGTTCCAGGATGGCTAACCTAGCCATATAGTCGGCCAAATATGTAGGAATCAAGATATTCCCACACGAAAGGGTGTTGTCATCAAAAAGCCGGTCAACTCGCAATATGTCACGAGTCAATTGTCTTGCCCGTCCTCCGGTTGATGTTGCCCGTGATGGCGACTTGATCATCCCTAACTCCCCGCTCATAACTCCCAATGCCTCCACTCACCACCAGAAAGCTTGTTCGGGTTCAGAAAAGAAAGGTCATTTGGTCCATAGCCTGAAAAAATAAAACACATGTAATGACCCTCATTAGGTAAATATCAACCATCATGAACGGATGTCGTCCTTACCCATCGCCTGCATAAGCTCAAACACGTCTAAGAAAGGAGCAGATGAATCATCGCCTCAAAACACTTGAGCTGCCTGCATGCCCTATTGTGACATCCCATCAGAAGTCGGCACACCAGACTGTCCTCCTAACCCAAGAACAGCGGCGACTGAATCTGTTTTGGGAATTGTGGTACCCTCTCTAGCTACAGTAGTAGTCAACATTTTTGAAACGTAGGAAGCATCCTCTGGGGCCTCACAGGGAAACCCCGAACAACCGACTAATGGATTAGCATTATCAGATGTCCGATCGGTGTCGTCGAGGACCGTAGGGGAGGATCCCTGTTGAGCTGGTGGAGGATCAACACCATCAAGGGGATTCACAACACCATACAAGACCGCTTGACGAGATCTCTGTTAGTCCGTCGACGGAGCATCCATCTTATGCTTTAATCTACTACCTCATGCAGGCTTACCAAACAATCCCCATGGACATTAGCTTGGGTTCAAATAAGCTTCTCCATCAGTCAAAATTTCTGGTAAGGAGAACAAAGTCAAACGTATGAATTAGAACTCAATGAAATTATACATAGGTGCACGAGTCTCCAAACTCAACTCAATATTTAAAGCTTTAAATATTTACGGTTGATCTAAGAAACAATTATTGAATCTATTAATTTTCACGCTCTTATCGCAACAAGACCTCCTAAATCTAAGAAACAATTATTGAATCTATTAATTTTCACGACCTCCTAAGGTTCGAGAAAACTAGAGAAATTAAATATGTACATAAGAAAATGTACACTCCCAAACAGTAATGAGACCAACAGACCTGGTTAAATAAAGATGGTCGACCAAAAGGCTTCTTTAGGCACTCCAGGGATAGTTGTAAGCAGGCTTCAGTGGATGATCGTCGGGCGTTGAAGAGTCAAAAAAGTGTAATAGGTCGTGGGGGCCCAAGGCCAAGAAACTACGGCCAATGTAGGGGAGGTTGATGTAAACGTCACTTACCAAGCCGGCCATCATATCATAAGTTCAAAAATGTCAAGTGCATAGGGGCATGCACTTGATATTGCACAGTCGACCCTCAGACTTGTGATCAGACATCTCAAAATAGAGAAAGAATGACCCCGAAGGGTGTTCTTTTGTGTGTGTTATTTGAATCTGGGTTCAACAAAATATGTATAAAGCATTTGTGTTAAGTTGGCAACTTTTGAAATAAAATTATGTATATATTCTACACATTGTTTTCTAGAATAATTTCATTCCATAAGTAAATATGTATCTGTTAGGTTTAATTTAACTAATTTTGGACTCAGCTAGTTATGCAATACAAACATTTATTTGATTTTATTCCAGTTCTATCGTTAGTATTGCATGTTTTATTTAATTTGTTGAAAACCTTTTAATGATGCTGTTTAATTTAACTATTAAAAAGGATATTATATGCATATATAGCTTGTACATCGGATATAAAAGTTGTGGCCTTTTAATAAGCAAGTGACATTTATTATTGACAAGTGTACAATCTACACCTTATCATTTTAAATTAATTTCAATTCTTAAGCATATTTGTTTCCGTTAGACTTGATTTTACAAACTTTAGGCTACATTAGTAATGCGATATGAACCTTCTATTTTGATTTTATTCCAGTTTCATCATTGAAATTGCATGTTTCATTTTATCAGTTGAAAAATTTTTAACAGTTGCTCTTTAACCGCTAAAGTGGATATTATACACATGCGCATCGTTCTTAATTAACATAAGCGTAACGGTTCTACTTATTCTTGGAGGAGAAAATGAGTTGACGGAAGAAGAAATGAAGAAGCCAGGAAGAGGAAAAAATGAGTCGGGCAGCCAATCAGAAAGGAGATGTGATAGGGTCAGGAAGCCAAACAGACGAGTTCACCTATAAATTAATGCGAGATGCGGGTGCTATAGGTTGTGCGATCAAAGAGTAGAGGAAAGAAGGAATGAGAGGTGTTGAGAGAGCTTGTGTTACTTGAGGATACAACGTAGTGAGAGAAGAAGAGAATTGTAGCATTTCTGCGCTGAGCCGTGACGTCTCAGTCGAACAAGGAGGAAGAAGAGGGAGGCAGCAACGTCGTGTGGTTGCTTTGCCGTGTTGAGAAATGGGATTATGTAAAGTAAAATAATGATAATATTTAGTCAATTAAATAAATTTAAATTATTAAATTAATTTTTAATATAAATACCATGTTCATTTTAGGTTTCCATTTTAGAAGAGTTGACGTCAAGGCAAAAGCTCATTGAATTAAACTTCATCAAGGTGAGTACTCTTACTTCTAAATTAGGTGATGATTTTGTATTTCTTCTAAATCACTCGTATTAGTCAAGATATCTTGTGACTACAACTAAAATATGATTATTATGGCTTATTATTCAATCTGATCTAGAAATGAATGTGAATGATTTGCAAAGTCATACTTATTGACTACACATATATGTTATAAAAGAAATATATTGGATGATATTTAGAATGTAAATGAAAAAATTTATAGTATGCATGCATCTGTATGCTTGGCTATGATGGAACACCACTTAATGGTACTAGTGGGAGAACACTAATAAACACGTGTGTAATAGTATGCATGCATCTGTATGCTTGGCTATGATGGAGCACCACTTAATGTTACTAGTGGGAGAACACTAATATACACATGTGTGTAAATGAAAAAAGATATTGATCTTAATGTGTCTTAATTGACACAAATTTTTAGATGATGTCTCATGTAATGGTTGTAGAGATATTAAATGGTATTGATATGATATTGATATAGACACTTTGAATGTCAAATATTTATATTGATTTATAAAGAAGCTTAACTCACATGCATATTGCTCTTTTACAATGTATTATTGTAGCGTAGACGTATGAGCATTCATTATTTTTGCTTAGCTCACTATTGTTCTAACTAATTTTTCATGTTAAATTAAATTATTAAAAAATAAGCGATTGACGAGAAAATATTTATAGGCGACAAAGACAACCAGTAACGAGGTAATTTTAAATGGTATCGTTTTAATTTAATTTATAGTGGTTCTTTAATCTGTTAAATTATAAGTTAATATAGAAAATTTAATTCACACTGTCCGATCATCCGTTCCCACCTTGCTTAATTCCAAGTCTCAGACCGGATCGTGACAAAAGACAAAAAAGTGTTACTTTATTTTGCGCCAAGTACATTGCAAAAAGGCTCCTATGCATTTCATATAGTGTTTTGCAATTTGAAAATGCTATTAACAACAAGGAAAATTTACATGCTAGCACGCAGTTCTTATGTATTTACATACCTCGCACCAAAGCTTTCATATTTGCTTACATGGAACTTTAAAACGGTGCATTTCACTTTGAGAATGTGATAATAATGTTACATTTGATGTGATTTTGAAGAGATGAGTGCTATGTGTGTAACTATGCAATTTTAGGTGGGATATGTAAATACATTAGAATTGTGTGCTATGTCTGTAATTTACCCTAAAAACAAATTATAAAAAATCAAAATGTAAATTTTGAGCATCTAATTTGCGTACCAACAAAGAGCAATTATCAAATAAAAAAAGTGTCTGATCTTACTCTGAACTTATGCAATATAGCGCATTCACCAAAACATCTAAAAGCAATGGCTCATCTGTTCCAATGTCTACCCTGTCAGAACATGAGCCCACATGTTAAAATCTTGGGGCATTTACATACATACCACCTAATTCCTTTGTATTTACACATCTAACACCTAAACTTAACTTTTTACATTTATACCACCCAAAACTTTCATATCATTTAAAAGATAACAACGTTTTAACTTTTAAAAAGTGAAGCACACCTTTTCATGCATGGAAAAGATGGCATTAGATATGTAAATAAATAGGAATTGAGTGGTATGTGTGCAAGTCTTCCTAAAATCTAAAGGTCAAAGTTTAAGAGCTAAAAGGAATTACAGTTAGTGCATAAGAAAGGTAGCTACCAGAAGCGTGCTAGGTTATCTTGTAATTCAAGGTCGCCAATGTTGTAAAATGTAGTTGGAGTCACATTTGCTCCCATAATAGCATCATATCTTGGTCTTTTATTGTCCATGGTAGACTGAGATAACTGACTAGATCAAAAGAGAGCAATTTTTAAGGATAAACAGACAAATATACAGAGAGAGCATGGTTCATGATGAAAAACGCAGTAATTCCTACATGTAAAATCTCAGAGTTAGCAATTTATCAGTTAATCAATACATTACACAAGAAAATTAAACAAAGTCCTAAAAGGAATAGTCCAAGATAATAATACATCTCCAAATCAGAAGCTGAGAAAAACAAGGATGTGCCTTTTACAGCAATATCAGCACACCAAAGCAACTGCAACAGCAAAAGTAAACTTCCAAAAAAAGTGAATGAAAAGAGGAAAAAACAATATGTACTGAATAAAGAATATCCAAATAACTATAACATTAGTTTTCATTAGGGATGAAAGGATTAGATTTTTGTAGTTTCACCGTCTTGTTTTGATTGGTGATGTTTTTTTTTTTTTTTTGTGGTGTTTGTTTTTATTTGTTTGTGTCTCAATTGGTTTTGTTGTGCTTTGTTTATTTGTTTGTTTGTTGTGGGTTATTTTGATTGTTTTTTCTTGTAGAGATTGTTATGATTGATTGATTTTGAATATAACATTTTAATTTTAAAATAAATGAAACCAAACGAGTCTCACATATTAAATAGTTTAGACGGTTGAGCGCGATACCACAAGTAATATACTATCCTGAAGGATAAGCATACCACTTGACAGTAGGCTTAACCACTTAAACTAAGAAGTTTGTAACATCCGTTTGGTCTGCAAAAATCTTTTATGTATGGCCGGCAAGTTCTCCTATCTAATATAAGAATTAGATAATGTTTATTTTACCTGGGTTTCAAGTTCCCTATAGAAGCAAACACTTATAGTTAATTATATCTTCAATGACCGCTGCCACTTAAGAAGACTCTCGATTAAGATCGGTGGTTTTACTTTCAAGATTTCAAAGTTTAGATTTCCAAGATTGGACACGATAAAATCAAACGAGAGTGACTCAAATAAGAACAGTTATTTTAAGGAATCCAAAGGAATGAATAGTAGGGGATATCACAGATCCAGAGGGAACCCTGATGATTTACCAACTATCCTATTGTTTGGCTTTATGTCTTTGAAATAATGTTATTCAATGTTTAATCCTGCAATTTCTTGTTAGAATTTAAGACTTACATTTGCAAGATATCTGATCGTGCAAATAGCCTAGAAAGATAAGAAGATTTACACTGTATCGGACAGTAACCTCGAAATCCTAAAATTGTTAGGACTTATAATTGCACAACAAAGTCATGCAAAAGTCTAAAGATAAGGTGAGGATTTACGTTGCGTTAAACAAACCACCTCGAAATCCTATAACTTGTTATTTAAACTAAGGAAAATGTTTAGTTGACATGAACTTGTTTTGACATTACAGATCCACCTTGAAGTTGTTCTTCTGTGTGTCCTCGTCGTGTTGCCTCCGGTGATTGCTCCAAACTCCCCGTCGTAGCATCTTCGGATTCGACGTTAATTTTAAAGGTTATATGCAATTGTTTAGTCAACGTTCTGATGTCGGGTACCTCCTATGAAACAAACTACTAGCCTCCTATTCTAAGATATAGTGTGTAAAAGTAGCAGTAGCAAGTAAAAGTATAGTAACAGAATTTTAAGAAATGAACTAGCATGAATTGCATCAACAAAAGAAATACCACTTAAAAAACTCAAAAAAGAGCGACAAATGACCCATGATAAAAAAAAACTCGAGAAAATCGCCAAATGACTCACGACTATAGGCACTTATGTGCCAGACATAAGCACCAAAAACCGAACCAAGAAGCAAGGAAAAAAAAATAAAAATGGGGATGAGAGAGAGGAGGAACTGATCCACCCAAAAGATCGAAAAGACGAAGGGTGAATCAACCCTCAAAACTTGTAACGAAAAGATTTGAAAAGGAGGGCCCAAGGTCCTTGAATCAATCCAAGAAATATATCATTTTCTCAAATTTTATAAATGGATCAACCCAATAAGAGAATCTCTTCCAAATCTTGTTTCAAACAGGTCGAAACGAGCTCGAATCAATGTGACAATTGTATACACGGCTCCACCATCACTTGCATCATCACTTACATAATCACACGACATAATCACACGCCCAAGCCTGAACTCAAATGTGACATTTATGTTATCCAAACCTTAATGTCAAACTTCCAAAATAAAAAAAAAACTTTTTCGTGAATGACAATTTTATGAGCTTTCAAATCCTTCATGAATCTGATTCATATCAACATTATGCTTCCTCAAAATGAAATTGTAAGAGTCTTTCATATTTCACAAAATAAAGGAAAATAATTCATAGAGGGCGGCAACCTTCTAAACTTTCAAAAATCATGCCAATATCAAAACCATTCAATTCCAACCCTCATTAAAATCTTCTCACATTAGATAAGTGCAACATCAATTTAAAGAATATATAAGAGCTCATGGTTAGGGCAAATCAAGAGGGCAAAATGAGTCCGAATAAAACTTCAACAGGCTCATGGGTAAGGATAAGAAAGAAGACAGGGGGCTCACGAGTAAGGCCAAGAAAAGGCACAACCAAAACCACATAACAAGCCCACGAGTAGAGACCAAAAAAAGCACAACTAAACCCCCAATATAAGCAATATAAGCTCACGAGCTCACGAGTAGGGGCAGCAAGGGAAAGCCACCACATATATTGTTATTATGCTCTTTTGATATACATAAGAGAATGATTGGACAAGCTCTTATAAATCATCCGAACTGAAATCATTTTCATCAAATAAGACATGATAGTGAGTTGGTCTGCTTATATCTAGCATTCCCACATAGAAACACATATTGAAATCATAATTCTTTTTTGAGAGACAAACTTGGTTATCAACAACAATCTCAGGAGGAACGTTATCCAGAGAATCTCCAACCAAACCGAGCCCAACAAGAGGGGCAAACAGAATGACACGTTAGGCAAACCGAGCCTAGCAAGAAGAGCAAACAGCATAACAGCTCAGGAAAACCGAGCCCAGCAAGAAGGATAAAGCAGAGAGCCGTAAAAGGTAAACCGAGCCCAGCAGGAAAGAGCACCAGAAAAAAAACCATGACAGACAAACCAGGCCCAGCAGGAGGGGCAATATAAATAGTCATAACAGGTACACCCGAGCCCAATCAAAGGGGCAAAACAAATAACCATAACAGGTAAACCCGAGCCCAACAGAGGGGCAAAACAAATAGAGTTCCAGCCAAAAAAAAAAACAAGTCCAACAAATGGAACAAAATGAATAAAATTCAACCAAAACCGAGCCACCAAATGGGGAAAACAGAGCAAAATTTTCAGCTAACATTTAATCCCATAAGAAGCCAAAACCGAGCCCACCAAATGGGTCAAAACAGGGCAGAATTTCCAGCATTTATTTGGACAGGAATAACAATAATAAAAAGCATCAATATTTCATTTTCAGCATGAATTCTAGATGAGCAAATATCATTTCAGAGTTCATAACTGTGGCTTCCCAAAATATTTCGAGCAGAAAAGAAACGCAAGCAATCCTTTCACCTAAAATTACTCTTCCTTTAACAATAAATTGATTCAGCAAGGAGAAAAGAAAAAAGACTACAGCTTTCAGCATACATGTATAGAAATGATAGAAGCTTAAGAAGAATATTTGCATGTGACAATGGATCAAAACATGCTTTCCCTAAACTGTTATTTCAACTAATCAGCATAGAACTTCTAAATCAGATCCAATCAAAATATTAAAGGCCCAATACTTGATATCAATGTCATTACGAAATACAAGTTAAGACAAAACAAAGTCTCATGTACGCACTCTCTATTTTAACATCTCCAATATGTGTCGAGTAGGGAAACAGAACAGAGAAAGGAAGAAGTACCTTGCTCGAGATTTCCTAAAAGAAAACAACAGAAAAAAGGCCACCAAGCTTCCAAACACCCAACACACAAGGACCTAGCCGAGAAGGAACTTCGGCAGAGCCTTCTTCTCCTAAAAGCCTCGAACAGCAACTAGCGAAAACCTCAGCCTTCCTTTCTCTCAAAAAAATTTCAACAACCCAGAAAAGTACCTTAAGAAGCATTTTTATAGGCAGAAATGAGAGGGGGACAGTCATATTTACCACAGCTTTGTGATCGAATCAAACGACAGGGAATGAATCATCACAATAAAGAAGGAGAAGGTAAAACCTCAAGAAGGAGAAGGGTTGGATGTGATTGGAGAGTCGAAAGGTCGAGCGGTCACGCGAGGAAGGAGAAGAGTCGAGAGAAGAGAGGCGGCCGCGTGGATCGTCCAAGGAAGCTAGAACACACAGAGAGAGCGAGCCAAACACCTGATCGAGCCGCGGAGGTCAAATGAAAGTTAAGTGTGTGGGAAAGGGGGTAAATAGGGTATAGGATTAAAATTAATATTATAAGCAATACTATAAATATAAAACTATTTAATATTTCAAAAATAAAAATTTGATTTGTACATTTTTATTTGTGTTTCAAAAATAAAAATTTGATTTGTACATTTTTATTTGGGCGTCATAGGCGTCATAGCATAACAAAATAGATGTCCTTTTTAGGTAATTCTAACGTTCTGGACGCGTTGGTGTGGTCCGTTTCTACGTCGGAGTTCGTTTTGATGAATTCATCGATTTGCATGCAATTTGCTTGTGTGCGAAATTATGGCAATATGAGTGTCTTTCCTAGCTACAATTGATGTCCGCGGAATTATGGCAATATGGGTGTCTTTCCTAGCTACAATTGATGTCCCGGACGCGTTGGCGTAGTCCATTTCGTCATCGGAGGTTGTCCGGAGAAGTTCGCATCTTCACCCATCCTTTAAGCTCAATTTTAGTCCGATCTTGTCCAACTTAGTGAATTTTGTGCATTTTGTGTGTGTGTGTATGATGATAAAATCCTGAAGAGATTTTCCTAGGACTTGAGATCCTATAGGAACTTCTCCTTGAGTCTCCACATGATAGTCATTAACCACGACGATCGTTTTGAGATCATCAATGCGAGACATCACAAGAGAAATAGGAAGTGACTCGAATTTATAAGGGGATGAATTGCAATACTAGTTTTTTAAGATAGTCAATAGGAACCCCTAGAGCTAAATCCTAGGATCCTAAGAAAAAAAATAATGACCTCAAAATGAGGTCAACAATAAACAAGTAAATTTGATCCACAAACTCTTTTAGTATGGGTTAACATAGTCCCTATTAAGAATTATTTTAGCCCCTATTAAAATAATGTGAGGACAAATTTAGCATATTTATCAACTCAGAATAAAATGGTCTCGTGTAAATAATTCAGAAAACTAGTTTGACATTTTATTCAATTACAACACAAACTAGAAACCTGAAAACAAAACAGCTAGAGCAACACAAACTCATAATGGTCATCTCAACGCTTAGTTTATGTGCTTCTGAAGAGTATAATTTTTCAAATTTCCATCACTTGCACAAAATTGAAAAACGAGAGTAATTAGTAATGAAGGTGATCACACTAGACAACCTTCGAGGTCAGCTCATTTCTTAATTCGGTACATCTTTATGACCTTAAAATTTTGATACATTTCATTGTTGGTTTGTGCTAATGAAATTATTCTGTCATTGAAGCTCATGATACTTTATTTTGTCAAGATATTTCAGACATTTTTTTATTAATTTAGGCAGTTTTTTAAATAAAAATTACACCGTAAATCAATATCCTTATGTGATTATTGATTGATGAATATTCTCCGTCATGGTTGTGATGTATTTGAACAAGGGTTGGGCTTGAAATTCTTCCAAGATATCAATCTTCAAACGCAAGATTTCTATGTATATACGTATCTAACATCTATAACCTTATTTTTTTACACTTACACCATCTAAATAGGTTATATCATAGTAAAAATACCATTATTTTAACTTTTAATGGTAAAATACACCTTATTGTGCATGTTGGGTGGCATAAATCTAGAAATTAAAGTTTGAGCTTTAGGAATGTAAATAAATAAGAATTGGGTGGCATGTGTGTAAATTTTCAATAATTTAAATGCTCCAAACACATCCCAGTCACATAATACATAGCAACATCAGAATCCGGAATGTCTTGATATCAAAGTTTCCATCCTTGACTAGGAATGATCCTGCAATAAAAACTTTTGATACGGTAATACAAGTTATCTAACAACAGCTTGGCATACTCTGAGAAAATTTTGACAGTTCAATGCTTTATAATGTTAAATTTCCACGATTTCATTTTTATGTTAATTTTTAAAGATTTACTAACAAAAAGTGATTTCAAATTTGATATATTCAGGTAACGAGCAATACCTGCATGTTCATGGGATTGCAGCCCCCAAGGCGGCCAATGATGTACCATGCTCGAATTGTCTGACCAAAAAAAGAAGTCGCCAGTCATTTGAAATATTGCTAATTTTTTAAATGATTCCAAAAGCATAAAAAAAACAATGTTGCACTCACATCACACAACAATGTCACATCTTGCGGCAATGGAGCATTGTAGAATTCAAACCAAATAAAGGAGTTCGAAAAATCAAATCTGATAAAAGCCAAAAAAAAGGGGCGGTTAAGGATAAGCTACGTTATTTAACAAGCAGCAACAGTATACTAAAAGAAACTTGTGAAGAGAATAAAAATAGTTATAATGCTAGAATACAACTCTCATTGACAATGCAACATGCAACAACAACAACAAGCCTTAGTGGTGTATGTAAAGGCTTGTTGTTGTTGCATGTTGCATTGTCAATGGGAGTTGTATTATTATTTCTTTCCTATTTGCATTTATTCCCTCACTATATATTTTCAATGTATTTTATTATGCTTTTATGTCTTTCCTACTAGCTTTAGTTTATTTTATTTCTTTTCTTTGTTATGTCTATTGAAATTGGGTTTAAATATTCCTCCTTTTAACAATGAAATTATGTCAGCCGCTACTATATTCCAAATCTCTACATAGTATCACAGCCTAACCATAGATCCAGCAACAGTCGGCATCCTCCGCTGGTTCCAGCAGCCACCAACTAGCCGTCGGCCTCCTCTGCTTGTTCTGGTAGCCTGTGGTTTCCTCTTCAAATTTTCTACTACACTTTTTTTCTGGTCCTGCAGAGACCGCTACAGTTTTCCTAGTTCTATAGCCACACGTTTCCTTCTGTTTCCAGCAATAGCCATTTCAATTTCCAATCACAGCAACCACAGTCGTTTTTCCCTGTAGTTCCCTGCAGTCGTCTTATGTTTCCAACACCAGCCGTTTTTTTCGGTTCTGCAACCACAAGTTCTACCTGTGAGGTTTCCTTTATAGTTCCCTATAGGTATCCAAATTTCTAATGTTGTATCCATCTATCGTGATTGGAATTTATCAATGGCTCGGAATCCGTTTTTTTCGGTTCTGCAACCACAAGTTCTACCTGTGAGGTTTCCTTTATAGTTCCCTATAGGTATCCAAATTTTTAATGTTGTATCCATCTATCGTGATTGGAATTCATCAATGGCTCGGAATCACAACAACATCTCCTTTGCTCTGTCGGAATATGAAGAATTCCTCCAACACTGAATCACCTTCAAAAGGTGTTCTTGATTCCACCAAAGGAACAACTCCGACTGATGCTCCCTTGCAGATCGGAGGACTGGAAGCCAACAATTTCTTGATCACAACCCATAAGTTGAACGACATTAACTTTTTTCCAATGGTCCCAAGTAGTGTCCTTGTTCATCAAAGAACAAGAAAAGTTTGGTTACCTCACAAGTATGATTCATGAGCCTCCAAAGACTGACCCAGCATATGGAGCTTGGGAAGTAGATGACTCCATAGTTAAGTTGTGGTTGATCAACTATATGGAGACGTCGATTGATCGTTCATACATGTTCCTCCGTTCACTTAGTGCCCTTTGGACTGTTATCCGTGATACCTACTCGGATGTAAGAAATTTCGGCAAACTCTATGAAGTATCTAAAAAAATTCCGAAAGCAAAACTTCGATCTCTTATTGCTTGATTTATTTTATGACAAACTGTTGGTAACCTTGTTTTATAAAAAGAAGTAACATCTTAGATCTCTTATTATTGTGGATTGCAATTACAGTTTTCTTTCTTTGTGCAACAAAGTTACTTTATTTAGCCTTAATTTCTTGAAGTTTATTGTAAAGTTGATGATTAACTACAAGGGATGAAGAATATAAAAGAGATCAATAACTCTATCAAATAGGAAGAGTGAATATATGAATGGTGGAAGCATAATATTAAATAAGAAGATTTACATGCATGCCACTCAATTCATATGTATTTCCATATTAACACCTAAACTTCAATTTTGACATATAGAACACCTTACCTATGCACGAAAAAGTGTTTTTCCTTTTTTAAAGTTAAAATAGTAGGGGATTTTTGGAGTAGGGGATTTTTGGTTGCAAGGGAGGATTTAGTAAATTCTGTAAATCTGGTTTTATGAAATCCTAAAGTGGTTAAATCCTGAAAATTGTATGGTATGTTAATACATAAATCCATATAAATCAAGAGAAATGTTTCTCAACTTTAGTAGGAATTAATAGGATTTATCTTTCCCCATGCTTTAGCTTCTCTAAATCCCTTAAATGCTTGTTCCAACTAGATTTACTAAATCCCGGATTTAAGGCCAAACCGATCAAAAATAGGATTTTGGAACCTGTAGGATTTACATATGCCTTTTTCAGATCCTGTATAAATCCTGCTTAAAACCAGCTACCAGACAGGGCAGTAGTGTTTTTCATTTTTCTTTTAAGTTAAAATAGTGGAATTTTTTATGTGAAACGAAATATTTGGTGGTATAAATGAAAAAAGTTTAAGTTCAGGTGTTATATATGTTAATGCATAAGAATTGGGTGATATGTATGTTTAGGCTTGGTGTGAGCGTACTTTCTGAATGAAACTTTCATTGATGTTGCAGACCCAGTCTTGGTATGCAATATCTTGTTTCTCTTCCTCCTTATCCTTTCCTCCACCTTCAATTACGCAACTATAGTCAATCAAAAGAACTAAATCCTAGCATAATACAAACCATTTCAAATATTAATAACCAGAATTTAACAGAAGAGTATGCAAATAAGAAAAAGAACCTTAGATTGCGCCTTCTTGGGGTCATCGAAGCAGCTACCGAGTATATCCGCGATCTCGGGATCTCGATCGTAATCTTTCTCGTCCCGTCTGGCTCGATAAGCGCTGGCATGAGAAAACTCTTCCTCAACCGCTTTGTAATCCTCCTCGTCATCTTGATCTTCGTGACCACTCGAGAAATCTTCCTCTTCTCCTTTCTCGAGCTGACCTTCAACGTCTGCTTCGATTTCCTCGACTTTATCTATGGCCTTACCGTGATTTTGAGCTCGCGCGCCGCCGCTGAGGGGATGGATTCGAACCCTAAATGTAGGAGTGGGAGGAAAGAGATTGAGCTGTGGAGTATATGAAATAATTTTCACAGCTTTGTTGGGAGGAATGGAGGTTTTCCAACGGAGGAATCGCGAAGGCGCGAATTGGATGAGCATTGCCTCCACCATTGTTGGGGTTTTGCAGTGATTTTAGCTACTTTTGGTAAAGCAGGCTAAAAATCCCGCCGAACAGTATGGTATTTATAATTAGATTTATGAAATTCAGTCGGTCAAAAAATTCTTTTACTTAATTTTGATTTAATTTATCGGATTAAAAAAAATTCCAAATCATTGAGTAGTTAATAGCTACCATAACATCCACCTAAATTTAAATTTATTAAATAACAAAAGAGTGCATTTAGCTTATTTATATTTTATGAATTTATTAAATTTAATTTGAAGTGAATCACCCTCTAAACATAGAGAGAATATTTTGGTCAGACAGACACCGCACAACCGGACTGCTAACTACAAAGCGTCATGTCGCTCACATCACATCGGTAGACGACGTGACACTCAGCGGTTCGCTGTCCGAACGATTTTATGATTTCTTTTTTTTTTTTAATTTGATATAATTTAATCTAATACCTTTGTTGAATCTATAACTCAGAAACTTTTTTTGTTGAAAAACTGAGCTTTCAATAAATAAGTAAATGTGAATTGCATCATTTATTATTTCTTAAACCCCAATTGTAGGTTTTACTAAATGAAAAAAAATTCAGATTTATTAAATTATAATAGAGTTAAAATCCAAAAATTATTATGAACGATTTTAAATCTCATTGAATTTTTAAAATTTATTTGACTTATAATAGAGTTAAAATCCAAAAATTATTATGAACTATTTTAAATCTCATTGAATTTTTAAAATTTATTTCATAACTTCAATTTATTTGTTCCAAT
>NW_018164741.1:72998-106447 GCF_001263595.1 Phalaenopsis equestris | reverse complement strand
CGTCGGAGGTCAGTGGTCGGCGACGGCAGTCGACGACGGTTGACGATGAAGGTTGGTGATGGCCGATGATGATCGGCAGTGATGCTAAGCTGCAGCTTCTCTCAGACTTTCCCTCTAGACTTCAGGGTCCCCTCATGTGATGGGTAAGGGTCTATTTATAGTGTTTTTGGTGCAATTAATGCAGAAATATCAACTATTTTGATCGGATGGTTCAGAGAATTTCCTTCGATCATGTGACGCTTAATGAATATTTGAGTGGCATAACGATGTCGTAATTAAGTGATATTGGGCTCGTTGGATTTGTCTTGTCCAGACGCTCGATTAAAGTATAGACTTGCTAGTGTCGACATCTATTTAACCTTCCAAATATATCCAGAAATCTTTCAATGGTGGTTTCATGACTTGATCTGAGCTTAATTTGACTCGGATTGGACTAGTTTTTATATCTTTAGGTCTGTCTCATCGAGCCAGTCAGTTTGACTATAAGTTTGCTAAAATTGGAGCTATTGATGACTTTTTATTAATATTTGAACTTTTCTTGCTCAAAATATTATCTCAGGATCCATGTTATGCTTCGAAATTCGTGTTGGATGACGAAAACTTGTTACTGGCATATCAATAATGTATTTTTTTTAGAAAATTGAAATTATTAACCCAATTTTGCCTTTCTCAAAAAATAAACAATTAGCACATATCACTTCAAGCAACCTAATCAGATGACCCATATTGATATCCATGGATCATATGATATTTATTTGATGGTTTTAGGGCCTTGACGACCTCAAAATTACAAGATCATAGACTCATTTGATTCTTCTCAACGAGAG
Organism: Phalaenopsis equestris; assembly: GCF_001263595.1. Taxonomy (NCBI): domain Eukaryota; kingdom Viridiplantae; phylum Streptophyta; class Magnoliopsida; order Asparagales; family Orchidaceae; genus Phalaenopsis; species Phalaenopsis equestris. The sequence goes on along the minus strand of NW_018164741.1, from coordinate 105,620 downwards.
ACTCGATTTGACTATAGATATGTAAAATTTAGAGTTTGTTTACCAATTTAATCTTTCAAATGGGCTTTAATGGTTTGATTTGGCCTTGATTGGACTTAAATTTGATCAATTTTTGTATCATCGGGTTTGTCTTGTCAAGATGACCAGTTTTACTGTAAAGTTGTGAGAATCAAAGTACTAATGATATTTAATTTGTATTAAAATATTCATAATTCAAAATTTTGCCTCGAGATTCATGTTAAATGATAACAATTTGTTGATGAAACATCAATGCTCGTTTAAGAAGTTAATGATAGTGTAATTGCTACCTTAAGAGAGCAAAATAGCCCTAAACGGATAACAAAGAAACAAAACAAGCAGCTAGCCTAGTTCCACACAAATTTCATAGTTGGGTTCACATGAACCAGGCCATTTATGCTTGAGACATCTGCGCGTTAGTAAGATTCAAAAACCCATTATAAAAAGAAGCACCAACTAAATCTTAAGAACAACTTATTTTCTATTTCCATATAGAACGATCAAGCCACTCACGAACACGAGAAATACTCAGCTCATATTAGCGGAGATAAGAAAACTCCCTCATTTTGTCTAACTTGGTGGATTAAACGAACCGAAAAGACCGATTACTTCACGCTTCCTACTTGGCTGACTAGAGTATAAAGTAACCTCATAAAGAGCTGATTATTTTGATCGAGTCCATGCCATTATAAAAACTACAAATCTCTTGCATTATTGACATTTTTATATGCATTGATTATTCTGCATCAATTGTTATAACGTTTAGGCTCTAGATTATTACTCATAATAAGAGGGTGATGGGAAGAGGCCAGAGTTCGACCAATCTTGCTATTTACCCTCTTTTATTCTGTGCTTGTAATTTATCTAATCCATTTCAGCGGATAATGTTTATGAAACACATCTCTTCTGTATTTTTAGATATTCACTTTTCATTTGAATTAATAAGGTTCAAGAGTAACTCGCGGGCACATTGGGATCCAATAGTGCTCATTTAGGATTTGATGATGAATGCATTTAAAGCTTCAACTATTTCATAAATTATTTATTTTAAATTTTAAATGATGATTATTTGAAGATTATATATATATATATATATATATATATATATAGCTATACAATATCTGCTATCATTAGATGATTGTTTGGTTGAAAGTGTTTCAAATTTAAAATAACTTAAGAAATAATATAGTTGATATTGAGCACATCATTTTGTCGAAACGAGGAAAATTAAGGTCTGTTTGAAGAAGTAGCTGTGAAGCTGCTAAAAAAGAAGCTACCGTTCAAAAAGTTGTGGTGGCAATTACAAGGAATATATATTTTTTAAAAGTCATATCGTAAATTTCTAGCAGTCACCATAGGTAGCTAAGTTTGATGAGAAAACACAGCTTTTAGCTACAGTTTCTTAAAAATGTTGACAAAAAATAGTTTTGTCAAACAAAAAAAATTACGGTGCGAGGCCACACCGCCACCCCAAACTCACCCTTAACTGAATCCGTGGGAGCGATGAGGGTTAAAGTGTTAAATGTATTCAAAATATATTATTTTGGGTAGCACAACATGAAAGTCTAAACAAAATCCTAAAGCACAAAACCCTTACTCTTCACCTCCCCCGCTGCTTTTGTAGCTCGTGTTGCTCTTTTGTTCTCATTGTTCTCGAGATCTCAAAGATTATTATTTATTATGATTATTTTCGTTTAGCCCGTTAGGTATTCACAAGCTTGCTATATTTTCTTAAACAAAACAAAAAAAAAATAAATAAATAAATTCTTCATAAAGATACCAAATGGCCATTTGCTCATGTGGTCGTAGGTAGGGCTTTCAAAATAGTATATTGTTCTCGAACGATTTGTGCTCGGCTCGTTAAATAGCTTGTGTTCAATTCGTTTGCTAAGCAAACGAGCCAAACACGTACACTTTTTTGTGCTTAATATATAAAAGAGTCGAACATGAACAAAGTGTCGTTCGTTCGCGTTTGACTTTCGAAATAAATATATATATATATATATATATATATATATATATATCGAGCATTATTTTAAATAATTTAATTGACTGCAATGATTCAAAAATTTATAATCAAGTAGAAGTGCTAATTAAAAATAGAATAAAATAATATTTAATATTTAATAATTAAATAATTCTATTTAAATGAATATGTTAATATGAATAACATGATTTAAATCTCGCCCTACCCTAACATCATATGACTATGTGATTAGAGTTGTTAAAATAGCTCATTGTTCATGAATAGCTTATGTTCAACTCGATAAGCAAGCGAGAAACACAAACAAATTTTTGAGTTTGATATAAAAATGAGTGGAACACGAATAATGATATATTTTAACAAGATAGGTATAGACTGCTCGAGCTCGGCCCGTTTACACCCCTAATAGCCTAGGATTGTCAAATTAGTTTTTTCTTAAAAAAATTTTAATAGCTCGTGTTCAACACGCTAAGCAAACAACGAGCCGAATACGAATAATGATATTTTTTTAACTAATCGAACAAGAGTTGAGCTTAGCATCGCTCGTGTTCGACTCGCTTACACCCATAATTTACAAGAGATTATAGCTTCAACTTGAATGAATATAGTAAAACCTACAAACTTATATTTAACAAATTAAGGGCAGCTAAATTCTATAAATTGTTTGGAAATGATTTATTAAATCTAGTTAAATCATGTGACGACTTCTAGGTTTAGAAGATTGTTATGTTAGTAAGAAAAAAAATTATAATTAAATCATAATTATTTTACTATTATAATTGATGCGTGCTAGAAAATTTGTGGCGGTAGAGTAATTGATTATCGCCTTAGCGTTGCGCGAGGATTCAACACACACTCAGATGAAAATGAATCAAACTGTAATAACACAAGAAATTTTTACGTGGAAAATACGTAAAGGGGAAAAATCACGGGGCCTGACCAACTTGTAAAAATTCACTATAAGTTGAGGATTGCAGATGCCCCTTGTCCCACATATGGGAAATTATTATTAGCTTTCCAAATTACAACGTCAACTGACGATGTCTAATCAGCAGTGGTTGAAGGAGGTCGGCGGTGATCGACGACGGTTGACAACGATTGATGACGGTTGACGGTGGTCCACGGAGGTCGGCGACGGCTGATGACAGTCGATGACGGTCGGCGGTGGTCGTCGGAGGTCAGAAGTGGTTGTCGACGGTCAGTGGTGGTCGAAGACGATCGACGGTGACGAGTATGTTGACGAGTATGATCTTGGACTTGAGCTTCTTTTCAAAGTCTCAAGTTTTCTCTGAAACCTCATTCCCTTCATGTGAGGGGTGAGACTCTATTTATAGTGTTTTGAGTGCAATTAATACAGGAATATGAACCATTTTGATCGGACGGTCCGAAGAGCTCAATTTGATCAGATGATGTTTGATGGACATTCGAGTGCCTTAACTATGTCAGAATTGAGCAATATTGGGCTCGTTGGATTCGTCTTATCGAGACACTCGATTTGACACTGAACTCGCTAGATTCAACATCCATTTGACTTTTCAAATGCATTCAGAAATCCTCCAATAGTGGTTTAATGATTTGATCCGGGCTTGATTTTACTCGGATTGTACTGACTTTCATATTATTAAGTCCGTCTCATCGAGCCGATCAGTTTGATTATAAGTTTGTTGAAATTGGAGTTCAGGATGACTCTTAATCGAAGTTTGAATGTTTTTTGTTCAAAAAAATTGCATCAAGATTCGTGCCTGATGATGAAAATTTGTTGGTGGTATATCAATAATAAAATTGTTTATTAAATTCAAATAAATTAAATTAAAATTTATTTGAAAAAATGGTGCTTAATAAATATACATTCACAAAACTAATTTATCATCAATAAAAAAATTACTAAATCAACGATTTACTGAACAGCAGTTTAACATTTATAAAGTAATAATAAAATGGTTATTAATTATATTAATTAATGATTACTTGTAAATTAATTGAATAAATAAAGTTAAATATTTTTTTGAGTAATTAGCAATTAAATGATAAATATTAATTTATTTAATTATATTTAATGGGTTAACACATAAATTGGTTATTAATTATCAATTCATTTAATTGATAAAACTAACATAAATAAAGATAAATTAAAACTTCGCAGTTAAGTCTGGCCTACATCACTCCACTCTTCTGGTGCTTCGCTCTTTCCCGCACGTCCTGTTCCGTAACATAAGGAAATATTTCTCTCATATTATTCAAGTGTTATTATATATTATTTGTGTTATTGTGTTTTATAAATATATTTGGTACTATAATAACATAATAATATATTAATAACACTTAAATAAAATATAATATATATATATCAATAACACTTAAATAATATATAATAATATATGAATAATAGGATTTGAGGTGTGATTGATTTCATTGGACTCCGTAAATTCGACTGATACTCCTGTTTCGTCCAAACCGTCGCCTTCGTGGTCGAACCCCTCGCGATTCAGTCGCAATTGGAGTTAGCTTGGAAGGCAACGACGGGATTGCGGCGTACAGAGACCAACGAAACTCCGTCTTTCTGCTTCTTCCGCTCCGCTCCCTCCCGAAACCATTGAGGAAGGTAAGACTGTTCACTCCATTCTTTCTCTTCGCTCTTCCCGGATTTACTAAATCCGCCGATTCACGGGATTCAGTGAATCCGGGATTTAAGATTGAAGTCCGTGAAATACGGATTGATCAAATCGCGGCTTTATTTTGTCCAAAATGACCGTCTAGCAAGATTTAGGTTAAATATTGGTTAGCCCTAAAGATAGAAAAATCTACAGCCTTGCATTGTCCACAGGTTCCTTTTACGTGTTATTAATGCTTGATGCTCTGTACCGGGGACGTTTCTTCAGAACAACTGACATAAAAATAAGATGTGTAATTTGGAGTTTAATTTGATAGGAGTTTATGCAAGCAAGCTAAAATCACGGCTTAATTAATGTTTGTTCTTGTGCTCATCATGTCTATGTTTGCAATATTTTCATTAGTTATCTATCGCAGTCCATGCTCAAGTCATCCAAATGTAAAATACCTATGCATAGGTTTACGGAGCATAGGAAGAAAAAGAAAACTTGTGGGAGACCTGCTTTTATTTATCTTTTTTTATTTGATTCTTTGTTTGTTTGTGAGCACATGCTATTTATTGAAATGTTTTTTTAGTTGTTTAATTGGCAGCTCATTTTTTAAAGTCTAGTTTTTATTCCTCGAAAAGTTACTCGTTAATAAGCTCGGTAACGCTTAGTTAATTAACTAATAAGCTACTCAACAATTTTGCTTGTTTATGGGCTTGATAATGTCATCATCTTAGCAAACACGCCATGCTTATAAGGCTCCTTTAGTTAGTTTACATGCAAATCGATATCGGGGCTCAATAAAACTCACATTTTCTTTTGAAACAAGTTGTTTCATGATTGCTCAATAAGATTTGTTTAGTTGTCTATTAAGTTGTTCAATTATTTTGTTTGTTAATAAGAGCATTCAATCAAGTAAAAAGCTATGTCAGATAACATTCATTTGGTTAGTTTACAAGCATTTCAGTAGAATTGTCTTGAAGAAGGATTTCTAAATAATCTACTTGGTGATTGCTCGATGTTCACAATATGATTCAAACTTTTAATTGAGCTCAAACTAATTTCAAATGATCACGATTTTAAAACAAACCAAGTATGCGAACAATCATAACTACTCAAATTGAGCTCAAACTTAGCTCAAATATGATTTTAAGAAATGGGCTCTAGTTTGAACAAGTTGAATCTCACTATTTGGTTCTTTTGCAACTTTAGTTGGTTTTATTGATTTGTTTTCACCGAAAGATTTTGTTATCCATATTTCAACTTTGTATTAAAGGCCTTACTTTTGAGTTCTTGATAGAGGGGGCACCTCTAATCACATCCGGGCAACGTAAAATGTTTTGCAAAATGATTGCTATAAACATCACAATCTCTTAGCATCAAATTATGTTGATTTAGTATGTTACTAATTTAAAACATTTGAGTGGTATCATCTTTATTAATAGGCTGGCCTTGTAGCATTTTCATTGGGCTCATTTTGTGGCAACTTTGTAGGTCTTTATAAGACGAATATTTCTTGCAATGAATACATAAAACACCAATCAACATATTAATCAAAATAAATCATTAATGCGAACAATAAAAAATGCTCACATCCTCGTAATGCCTTGCATTGAATTTAAGCCTTGAATCATTCAACCAGGCCAACATGAAGCTATGAAGCTCATTATACCAACTTAATTAATTGAACCTTATCATTACATTTGAAATAAGTTTGTAACCTTTTATTGATTTTTTCTTATTCTTGATGTTGTAAGCTATACTAACAGGTCTTTCAATGAATAAAAGTTCCATCCCAATTAGTTTTGGCATTTTAATGGTTATAACCTTTTCTGCTTAATCCATGCCTACCAATAATTGAATACTCATACCTAATTTAAAATCACTCCGGCCTCATGTTGATAAGCCACCAATAAAAATCAATCCCATCAATTAAAATCACACAAATCCATCAACCCCATCTGTGTTTTAGGCTTATTTGTTTGAGTCATTTTAAAACTTGTGAATTATTAATTTTCATGCAATGCCACTCAGCTCAGGTTAGCCATGTATAGTACTTATGAATTGCAAGCGGGCATGCTTTGTGACTCTAATTTATTTAGTCAAATTGGTATGAGGTTTTGCCATCAAACAAATTGACGTCATCATCGAAAAAACATCTTCGATGCATTTTTTACCTCAATAAGTTCATGATTTTTGAGATGATACAACCATTGGTTACTCATTAGATTCGCTGGGACTTGTGCCTCGAAACATTTTGGCATTAACATACTTGGTCTATTGGATTGAAAGAATCATGATATATTGGTTGGTTTTGCCTCCATCGTCATACATGAGGGGTAATTAGTTATGAGGACTTGTGCCCATAGGAAGTGCTGACCTTAAACACAAATGACTATCGGTATAATATTAGAGGAAATCTAGTTAAAGTAAACCTAAAATACCCTAGGAAAACTACCATTGAGTTCTCTCATCATACTGAGGAGGGCCACAGGGAAGGAGTTTGCTTTTGTTGAATAGTTAGAGATATTAGGCTTTAAAGAGGGATGAGCAATACTAGGAATCACTGAGCACGTGTTGGTTGGAGGATTGATAAGTGAGTGCAAGAGCTCTTAAAGATGGGGGGCCAATGTGTGATGTGCAAAGAAGTGATGCAAGGGATTATTGTAGGCAGGCTCTGAGTTGACAATGATTGTTTATCACTAAAGACTCATTGCATGATGGAGGTAGGAAGCACTGAGCACATGTGATAATGGGAAGAACAACGACTGATGCAAGAACTTCTAATTGAAGGGGGTTAATGTGTTACGTGCAAAAGATTGTTGCAATGAATTGTTGTATGCAAGCGATTAACTATTGACGATTAATGATCGACAACAAATGAGTTGTAGCACGGTGAAGGTGCTTCTTAAGGCAACATAAGAAAAAAATACATGATGCAAAATAGAATCTTTGTGGGTGGTCATGTTGTAGCTAGAGAGATGTGGAAGGTGGGTGGTGTGAGATGGCAACTAAAATAGCTCAAATGTTGAGTTTTGAGTGGGGAAGAGGTGTACACAAAACATGGTATGTGGCGCAATGGGGATGCAAACAAAAAGGAACTTCTATTGGGTCGAAGCTAGGCTAAGCAGTGCGGTGAGTATGCTATCAACTTTCATATGAGTGGTAGCTTTAGGGGTATGAACTAGAAGCAGAAACCTTGATCGAAACGAGAGAGGACCCGACATGGTTATAATTAACTCATCTCTGTTGACATATTGGAAGAGAAAAGTCTTTCAGATTATTGATTTATTATGGGTTTTAATACATATCACATGCATTTCTTAATATCTACAAGAACTTATTGCTCAATTTCTAGGCTCTTTCGCCCAGGAGGACTAATATGAAAGAAAGGTAGCATGGAGAACATTATAATCAATTATGAGGATATAAATTAGTAGTAAAAATGTATTTTTTTAATTAGTAATTTTTTACTATAGTATTTTCCAAGCACTTTCCAACATAATTTTAGGTTTTTAAAATTGTATAAAATGGCATTGGATGCCACCAACAGATAATGCTTCTAATTGAAGGGGGTTAATGTGTTACGTGCAAAAGATTGTTGCAATGAATTGTTGTATGCAAGCGATTAACTATTGACGATTAATGATCGACAACAAATGAGTTGTAGCACGGTGAAGGTGCTTCTTAAGGCAACATAAGAAAAAAGTACATGATGCAAAATAGAATCTTTGTGGGTGGACATGTTGTAGCTAGAGAGATGTGGAAGGGGGGGGGGGTGGGATGGCAACTAAAATAGCTCAAATGTTGAGTTTTGAGTGGGGAAGAGGTGTACACAAAACATGGTATGTGGCGCAATGGGGATGCAAACAAAAAGGAACTTCTATTGGGTCGAAGCTAGGCTAAGCAGTGCGGTGAGTATGCTATCAACTTTCATATGAGTGGTAGCTTTAGGGGTATGAACTAGAAGCAGAAACCTTGATCGAAACGAGAGAGGACCCGACATGGTTATAATTAACTCATCTCTGTTGACATATTGGAAGAGAAAAGTCTTTCAGATTATTGATTTATTATGGGTTTTAATACATATCACATTCATTTCTTAATATCTACAAGAACTTATTGCTCAATTTCTAGGCTCTTTCGCCCAGGAGGACTAATATGAAAGAAAGGTAGCATGGAGAACATTATAATCAATTATGAGGATATAAATTAGTAGTAAAAATGTATTTACTAAATAGTAATTTTTTACTATAGTATTTTCCAAGCACTTTCCAACATAATTTAAGGTTTTTAAAATTGTATAAAATGGCATTGGATGCCACCAACAGATAATGTGAAAGGATCAGATGGAAAGGTTAAAAGGTATTACTTTTAGGTTTTTTATATTGTTATAGAACCACATATTATTCGTAACAAGAATGACTCACGAATAATGATTAAATTTCAAAAGCAGGCTACATATATATTAGATGGCACTGCTGACACTTGTAGTTCAATGAGCTAACGATAGATCTGTGTTCAATACCAGGTAATTTCATGTGAAGCTCTTAGCATGTGTTGATAATAATGGATAATAGATGTTTTTATTTATTGTATATTCTGTTTATGTTCTAATTAATTATCATTTTGCAAACACATCTCTCAGGACTGAAGTCAATATTGTTCTATTTAACATCAAATTTCTTATTGCACCTAATAAAATACCTCTGATTTGAGATCTTTACTTAAGCTCTGCTTGCCTACACATAACATATCCTTATGGCATTAACTGATCTACAAAATATTAATAACAGATTTGATGGGAGGCCCTATGCATCTCCGTTTACTTTCTAGGGCAATTACATACGTAACACACAATTCTTATGCATTTACCTATCTCACACCTAAACTTTCATATTTAAATACATAACCGTAAAATCTTTAATATCACATAAAAATAGCACTCATACCACTTTTTAAAAGTCAAATACACCTTTTCATGCTTATGTTTAAAGCACCAAAGTGCTATGCATGCACCAATGTTTAAAGCACCAAAGTGCTATGCATGTAAATATGGAAGTTTAGGTGTGAGATATTGTGTGCTACACATGTAAATTTCCCCTTTTTATGGTATGTAGTTAGATACTGATATTTTGTTCAAGAATTGCAATAATTTATTTTAACAATTGAATGTGTGAGTATTACATATTAATACAACAACAACAACAACAACAAAGCCTTTATCCCACTATGTGGGGTCGGCTACATGAATTTTTTCTCCATTACGTCCTATTTAGTGTCATTATATTATTTAATTCTAATAGATTATGATCATTTTTTATACAATATGCCCAAGTCTTCCTAGGTCAACCTCTGCCTTTCTTAACATAAGTCGAATATAAAACATCTACTCTTCTAATCGGATCATTAGATGGTCGACGTTTAATGTAACCAAACCATCTAAGATGACTCTCTCTAATTGTGTTTTTCATTGGAGCTACACCAATCCTATCACAGATATATTCATTTCGCATTTTGTTTCTAAGTGTAAAGCCAGTCATCCACCTAATCATTCTCATCTCGACAACACTTAACTTAGTTTTATGCTTCTCTTTTAAAGGCCAACATTCAACACTATAGAGCATTGCAAGTCTCACCACCATCTTATAAAATTTTTCTTTAAGTCTAAGTGATACTTTTCTATCACACAATAAACCTGAAACGTTCATCCACTTCAACCAACTAACTTGAATTCTATGAATAACATCTTCATCAATATCACAATCTCTTTGAACAATAGAACCAAAATATCTAAAGTTGATTCCTTGGGAAATTTTTTATTGGAATTTGTTGGTGTTTTTCTTTTTTTTGTATGGATTTATCTGTCACTAGAGCTACTACTACTAGTTTTTTTTTTTTTTTTTTCATGTATTTAGTTTTAGTTCTACTCAAATGAAGGCATTTAGACCAGGTCTCTCCACCATCTTATAAAATTTTTCTTTAAGTCCAAGTGATACTTTTCTATCACACAATAAACCTGAAACGTTCATCCACTTCAACCAACTAACTTGAATTCTATGAATAACATCTTCATCAATATCACAATCTCTTTGAACAATAGAACCAAAATATCTAAAGTTTTTACACCTTTTAATAATTTGATCACCCATAGTTACATTTCTGTCACTAGAGCTACTACTACTAGAATTACATTTCATGTATTTAGTTTTAGTTCTACTCAAATGAAGGCATTTAGACTGCAAGGTAGATCACCATAATTCAAGTTTTTTCTGAGCTTTTTCTCTCGTCTTATCCACGAGAAGGATATCAAGCAAAAAACATACACCAAGGTAGATCCTTCTGTAAGTTTCCAGTAAGCCCATCCATAATTAAAGCAAAAAAAATGCGTGCTTAAAGCCGATACCTGATGTAAACCAACAGAAATAGGAAAATATTTGGTAAATTCTCCTTGTGTTTGAACACAAGTAACAACTCTTGTATACATATCTTTTATGATTTGAATATAAGTCATATCAACACCTTTCTTCTCAAGAACTCTCCAAAGAATATATCTTGGAATCGTATTGTAAGCTTTTTCTAAATCAATAAAAATCATATGTAGATCTTCCTTATTATCTCCGAGCTTCTCCATCAAACCTCGTAATAAATGTATAGGTTTCATTGTAGACCTGCTCGACATAAATCCAAACTGATTATGAGAAATTTTTGCAATACGTCTTAACCTATATTCAATTACCCTTTTCCATAATTTTAAAGTATGACACATCAATTTAATTCCTTTATAATTTGCACACTCTTGTGTATCCCTTTTATTCTTATAAATGGGGACCAAAAAGATTCTTCCTCGACTCCTTAGGCAACTTTTTAGTTTTTAAAATAATATTGAAGAGTTTAGCAAGCCAAGAAACTCCCAAATCTCCTAAATATTTTCACATTTCAATTGGGATATCATCAGGTACTAGAGACTTTCCACCCCCTAGTTTTCTTTAATACCTCGTCAACTTCTTTTTTACTAATGCGACGGTAAAAATGAAATATTTTATTATTATTAACTTTATTAAGATCACTAAGGTCAATATTATTATTATTATTGTTTACATATTAACAAAACACAATTTTTTTTCCTAACAATAATAAAACTATTTGTTGAACGCCTGTCTGAGGATGATTGATTGTACAACGATAAAGCGATATGAAATTTGTTTAGTCAAAACTTTTAGGTAAATTTATATATACCACACAATTCTTTTTCATTTACATATCAAAAATTTAAAATTTAATAGTTGCATTTACAACACATTGATATTAAAAATATATGCATGAAAATATATATTTCATTTTTAAATATTGAAAAAAAACGTGGGAGAGAATATTCACATAATTCTTATTACCAATATTCAATCATAAGGTTACATATATAGGAAAATTATCCCCTCTTAATTTACAATCTTACAAATTACATGTAGCTTAAATATGAAAAGGAACTTATTCTGAAATAAACATAAATAGGAAGAGAATACAAACTAATCAAAGAGTTTCTCAAATTGTCTCTATTTAATCCATTCATCATTTTTTGGATGTTTGGCCTCTGCCCACCATGGAAAGGAGGCTGATCCTCTTAGATTTTCACACTATCTCTCAAGTTGGGTTGTAGATGTTGTAGACCAAACTTGGTATTAAACTCTGGGAAGTTGCTTAGGGGAAGAGTTTCGACGAAGACATTAATAACTTGTTTGTGTGACGAAATGCAGCTTTGTTGTATAATTCGACCATTAAGTTTTTCAGAGATAAAGTGTCTATCAATTTCAATATGTTTTATTCTATTATGATGCACAATATTCTTGACAATACTGATATTTGCTTGACTGTCACAAAACATTTGTATAGGCTTATTAGAGGTACATCTCAATTTCCTCAATAAATTTTGAATTCAGATTCCTTCATAGATTCCTATGGGAAGTGCCCTATATTCTGATTTTGCACTGCTTCCAGAGATAACAACTTGCTTATTATTTCTCCATGTGACCAAATTTCCCCATACACAAAAACAATAACTTGTGGTGGATCTTTTGTAAGTGAGTTTCCCAACACAACTTGCATTAGTGTAGACTTCTACCTCTATGTTTTTGATTATCTCAAAAATTAATCTATAACAAGAAGTTTTCTGGAGAAATTTTAGGATCATATACATCTCCAAATGCTCTTCATTTGAGTTATTAATATGTTGGCTCACAATACTGACAAAGTATGCAATATCTGGTCTAATATGTGATAGGTAGATGAGTTATCATAGCAATCTTTGATATCTTCCCTTATGTACAATTATATATTTCTTCTCCTTTATTAGACTTCTTATTGGGATCCGTTGGAGTATCAGTAGGTTTGCATCCAATCATCCCCGTCTCATTTAACAAATATAAGATATATTTCCTCTTTGTTATAACAATGTCCTTTTTTGACCTTGCTACATCCATGCCTAGGAAATATCTCATTGCTCTCGGATCTTTAATTTCAAATTTAGTGACAAACACTTCTCTGATTTAAGTATTATCTTTTATCATCACAAATAAGAATCATTTTATTCATATATACTATCGGTGTAACAATCTTACTCTCTGAGTATGTTTATGAAGAGATATGATCAACTTGACATTAAGAATATTCATGAGGTTTCATAGTCTTAGCAAATCTTTCAAACCATGCCCTTGGTGTTTGTTTAAGGTCGTAGAGAGACTTCATGAGTTTGCATGATAGGTGTTTATTGAAATTTTTCTCGAGTCATGGTGGTATTTCCATGTACATTTTTTCATCAAGATTATGTTTCAGGAAGATATTTTTTATGTCAAGTTGATGCAATCCCCACTCTTTGTTAACTGCTATTGAGAGAACTTTGATAGTGTTCAATTTCACAATTGATGCAAAGTCTTTCTGAAAGTCAGTTCATAGATTTGAGTGAAACCTTTTACAACCAGTTTAGCTTTGAATCTCTCAATACTACCATCGATTCTGTGATTGATGTTGAATACTTGTTTGCATCCAACTGACCTCTTATCTTGAGAAATTTTAGTAATAATCCTGTCATTAGGCTTTAGTGCTTGAATCTTTTCTTCAACTACTTTTATCCATTCTTGATTTATAAGAGCTTAATGAATGAATTTCAGAACCTACACATCATCAAGGTTAGATACAAAAGTTTTATAGGGTGAGGATAGCTTGTTATATGCTACATATACTTGAATCGGATGTTTTTTATAACTTTCATTGTCATCAACACCATAAGATGAAGGAAATCACTCATGAGTTATAGACTCACTCAAGATTTCAGGTAGGTGTGGCCTCGATTTTTGGTTTGAGCAGTTCTGTCTTGCATGTTGTCTTTCTTTTGCTAAAAAAATTTCTTCCTTGTGTACACACAAAGTCCTTTGTTATGAACTTTAGGTTCGGTTGCTTGGACAATCCTTAAGTAGGGTATTTTTATGCAATGGTGTTTGGGAGATAAAAGATTTAGGTGGGAGAGGGGTATGTTGTCAGGCATCATAGGTGTCATTAAGTACATCTCAAAATTGATGTTCATTTGCACTCTCCCCCTAAACATCAAATTTTCGATATTAAGATTGATTTTCAAATAATGTGACATCAATGGGGTTGTATTATTTTATGTTAACAGACGGGTTATAGTCCTTTTTGTTGGAGGCATACCTAAGAAAAATACTCCTGATAAATTTAAGATCAAGTTTTGTGCAATTTGGGGAATGGATGTGAACAAAAGATTCACACCAAAAAAGTTTTAAGTGTTGGATTAGAGGAGAAAGTTCTACATTGAAATATGAAGCAGTGTTTTGAAACTAAGTACTCGACTAAACATTCAATTGATAAGGTATGTTACAGTGAGTGTTGCTTCCCCAAAAAATTATTTTAGAATTTGATGGACGGGCGCCGGTATAGCGGCCCTTGCACACTTTTCACTGTATTCAGGCTATACAGCGCGTCGCTTCCAGGGGACGCCCTAGCACTTACACAATGATCAAAAGGATTCATGTCATGATTTTTTCGACAAGTTTTACGCTGGCTGTCGACTACCTAACGCAACCCTCCACTTTTCTCATCCGGGCTTGAGACCGACATCGGCAGTGTTACAAATATCACTATGAATAATAGAAAAAAAAGATGTGAGGGTTTCTACTTGGTCATTGGATAATCATTTCTAGCGTGTTTGACAAGTCGATAAATCTCATATTGATAAGTACATAATTTTGTATTGATAAACAAATGATGATATAACAGTTCAATATAATTGAAATTAGGATGAATTAGACATTAATGTCATAACATGACTTGTTCTCAATAGACAGACTCAATTGTCTTAGAGACTTGAGGAATAGATAGAGGTGGGACCACTTGTGTTTAAGGAGAGACTTTCGTTGAGCATGCATAAACCTTGATGCATTTCAACACTACCAATCACTTCTTCCGAATCCACTACTTGAAATTTACAAGTGTGAGAAATTTAATTGCACATTTCATATCTTGAGTAAGCTTACTGTTGAATTAAATTATAATCCAACTATGGAACATATAAAACATAAGAAAGTAATAGTCTGAGAGAACTCTACATCTTCTTTTTCAGTAATTTTTGAGAGTGATCCATGTGCAAGGCTGATAGATCTAGATGTATAGCCTCTTAATAGTTGGCTAAAGCATTGGTGTCTCTAATCATATGAGCAGAAGCTCCTAAATCTATGATCTAAAGCTAAATCTTCCATTTTTGGTAAGATGGGAGAATGATATATTATTTTGGTGCCATGAGACTGGTGTGTTATTCTGAACTACCCCCAATGTGTTTTTTTAGTATGTCAATCTGTTCCTTGGTGAATGGGCGAGCCGACCCTTCAGAAGTGGTTGCAACATCAACCTTACCGGTCTCTTGTTCTTTCCTTCCATTTATAAGTTTCCAATCATCAGGCTTTCTATGGAATTTCCAATATTTTTCTTTCAGATACCCAATTTTCTTGCAATAGTCACATGTGGGATGATTATTTTTGAATTTTGAATCAAAGGAAGAATTATGGGAGTATAGAGCCGAGCTTTAAACACTTGGTGTACCCTTATTTCTAGTCATCATAAGCTTCTTTCTACTCTCTTCTCCTATAACTTCAGCAAGAACTTCACAAGTAAATGGATAAGTGAATTGGTTGTTGCTTGTTGTAGGAATGGATTTTGATGGCTATGATAAGGAGCAGAGGAGGGCCTACAAGCTGACTGGAGAGATTTCAACGACTGCAGGGAGGATTCCATCTGCTGGACGGCTGTTGGAGAGGCTTTGACGGCTCTAGGAGCGAGCAGAGAAGGGCCTACAGGCTGAAGGAGAGCTAGGGTTTGTTTGCTTGTAACTGGAAAGCTTCTTTTGAAGTGCAGATGATGACGAAGACGTCTCAGAATGCAGACGACGAAGCCGAAAATGCCAATTCATTCAATCGACACAGACTACGCTGGAAGAAGATGCCGTTCAAAGCCTTGCAGTGTCGTTCAAATCAGACGAAGCCTTCGAATGAGATCGGAGATTTAGATGATGCCAAACGAAGCGGATATAGACGAAAAAATTGAAAATGCTTTGGTACCATGATGAAAAATTTGGGAGAGATTATTCAGTTAGTTCTTATTACCAATCTTCAACCATAAAACTACATATATAGGGAAACCATTCCCACATAATTGACAATCTCTCCAAATATCTCTAGCCTAAATATGGAAATAAAATAATTTTGAAATAAACGTAAATATGGAGAGAATAAAAACTAATCAAGGAGTTCCACAAATTGTCTCCTATTAACCCATCCATGATTCCTTGAATGGTCGGCCTGGGCCCATTCTTGGAAGGAGGCGGATCCTCCTAGATTTCCAGAAAATTTAATGATAATGCTATTTTTTATGGGATGTCAAAGATTTGAATATTATGTATGTAAATATGAAAGTTCGGGCATTGGATATGTAAATTCATAAGAATTGTGTGGTATCTATGTAATTTCCCTAGACTTTTCATCACAAGTTTATCCAGTCTTCAATTTCCATATATAGGTGATATTTCAATAGATAACTGATCAATAGGATTGCAGCTTATATCTAAGATATGCTGTTGTACTATTGTTTGAGTTCCTCCATTAATGATTCATAAACTTTCTGTTTTTAATAAATTGGATTTTCAGTGATTGAACTCTTATATACCAAATCTAACATCATTACTTTTCAGTTGTTGAACCATTAAGAAGGATGCAAATGTTTTGGAGAAGTTGTCGTGGATTTGGAAATCATCTGGCTAACCATAAAGTTGCTCATTCAACAGCTTCGGAGATCTTATTGAATACCAAAATGTCAGCACTGAATCTAAACCTTACTATGTCTGAAGGAGTAGCAATTTACAAAAGAAATCATTCTTTTGCGTTTCTTCCGAAGAATTTCTCAGTCACAGTATGTAATCTGAATTCAGTTCTTTCCATGTTTTTATGTTGGAAAATTTACACACTTACCACTTAGTTTCTGTGTATTTACATATCTAACACCTAAAATTTAATTTTGATATATATACCGCCTTACCAATGCATAAAAAGATGAAGTTTAGGTGTTAATATGTAAATATAGGAATTGAGTAGGATGTATGTAAGTGCTTCTTTTTTGTTTTGTGTTATAAGGAACTGTCAGTAATCCTGGTCCTCTCTGTGAAAAGAACAGAGTTGAGAACAGCTGATGATTGTCCGAGGCCTTATCATCTGCATGTAAGTAGTAGAGCTGACATGGTCAAAGAAATAATCCCAAGCTAAATTTAAGGATTGGACAAATATCAAATATCATCGGAAGTGAAAAAGACCGCCTAAAAAAAAAATGTAAAAAAAAAAAATGAAGACAAGTTTGTATGATTCATACCACGGATGCAAATACTCGTTGCCTCAATTTGCATATAAATATTTTGTCTTCAAGATCAAACCATGACTACAAAAATAAATCCTTCAAGCTATATTCTCTTGATCGACCATGCATTAAATTCTTTTCAATCTCTGATTTGACATCAACGGCAAGTCAATTTTGTACAATCCTCTTAAATTTACAATGGATGGAATCTATATCATAACTGAAAACACTAGTAAAATCATTGGAACTTCTTATGACAAATTGAGTAACAAGTCTAAAAATTAGAAGTCCTTGATGGCAGCAAAGTTATTGAAATATTATAGCTAGAGGGGTTAACATCCACACCGATGTTTAATGCCCATATTGCTATAGAATTAATATCTTCAACCGTTTAAGAAGCTTCAATAGGGCCTCAACAAATTGAGCTTGAAATGCAACACTTCGCTAGCTTAGGGTTGAGTGGGATAAAAATGGTCTTCTTTTAGAACTATTCCCAATCTTCCTCGTCAACAAGACAAAAGATGACTATTTTGGGTCGACCCCCACTCAACATGCCTAATGGTCAAGCTATTGTTCTAATGCCTCTCAAGTTTGAGAAGTCTTAACAATGCTAAGAAAATTAGATTTCCAATCATTTCAAGAAGTTCATGATTACATTGAAGATTTTAATTTAATATGGTCTTTATCTTCAACTAAGAGATTTGTCATCTGCATATATTGAATATGATATTCGAATATAACAGTCTGAGGGGTTCATTATGAAAATAAAGCTCCCATTTATAATGGTTAGCATTTTGAACCTCTCTCCAATTTTACTTTCATTCCTAGATTATTATAACAAGAGGGATGCATTGTCTAAATCAACCCCTTGATCATAGAGCAAACACTTTGGGCCTCATCTCGATGATGAGTTCAATTATCAAGAAATTTTAACCAGAGGGGTTCATCTCCAAAATCAGACTCCCAATACTTTGAGCCTTCATGGTGGAATGGTTAGTCAATTATAATCCAAAGGGTTCCTATCACAAGATGCCTCTTAAATTCCAAAGGAATTACATTTCAAGCTTTTTTTCCTAATGATGGGCACAATAATTGCAAATCATGACTAGAGAGAGCATTGTTTAAGCCTTGTCCCCTTAAAATATAGAAAACAAAATGCTAATGCAATAACACATCAAACCATCATTCTCACCGATTTGGCAAATGTGGTAAATTTAAATTTAACCAAACCTCACAAAAGCCATTGGATTATTAAATGTATCAATGTGGTCACACTTAAAATTCTTGCGCTAGTAAAGGCATGGCATGTCCTCCGGCATAGTAGTTAGCCTGACATGATAATTATATTTTATTATAGTTACAAGCTAAGCCCTTAAGTTTTATAATATCCAAGTCTAGTTGTTGTGAGTGATGATACACATTGGAGAGGGCACGATAATCTCTATGAGCGAAGGTAGAGAAGGTAGACTTTAAAATATTACTTTAAACAAGATTTGTCTTCCTGTTTATGATGCCTTCATGAACGAGACAATGCTTGGTTGTTGATATAGATTATTCGGTTATGTTGGGTTGACTATCTTTGTCAGTTAAGTATATTAGAATTTATAATAGTTTGGGACAATAAAAACCATGAGTTTTTAATTGGATTTGTAGTTACTCCGATAACAAATATAAACTTAAAATTATTCTTTTCAACAACATTTTGTCTCATATTTATGAGGCTGTCTTGGCGAAACAACTTTTAGCTGCTGTTAAGGAATTTTTGGTGATGTTGGGTCACTTATTTTTTAAATTAATTAGATCAAACATTAAGTCTGAGATGATGAAACTATAAAATCTTAGTTGGTTTATGGTAACCCCTCTAATTCTTTTACCAGTAGCAATATATCTCTTTTTCACTTCATGCAAATTGTTGCTACTAAATCGATGCGTTCTGGAGCTTATTTACTAGCTTTAATTGAAAGCGATCACCCTTGACCAGAAGGGTAATTAACCATAGTGGTTGAGTTAAAGGGAAATCTCAAGTTGAACATAAAATATTTCTTAAAATGCAAAATCTCTTGTTAGTGTTTTATGACTATCCTTTCTACTTTCTTAAAATCCATTTCGAAATCACGTGAATGTTCCAGAGTCCATTGTAGATTTTCAATGCCCACTTTATGATACATTTATTGAGCACATGAAGGTTTCCATACAACATCATCAATTTTTTTTGTTAATGCTGTAAATTTTAGGAATTTATTTATTTGACTAGCACCTTGGGTTAACTTTGGATTTCAATGTTCTTATGTTCAATATCTATAGTATTTTGCTATGATCCACAAAACTTCTATTTTCTTATAATTTGATATTACTATGTGGATTTTGATTCCATAATTTCTTGCAATTTTGGCTAATGCAGTTAATACATTTTCTTTCTCAATTCTCTACAATATCTGCACTTTATGCATGTACGCCTGGAATTTCTTTTTTTTAAATTTCATTACTTTTCCTGGTGTCTAAACTCTAGGATACAATAACTTTTATCCGCTTCCTCTTTCTTTTTCAGCGTGTACATTCTACTTAATTTGAGATTCTGCATTGCTGTCCATTTAAACTCAGATTCACTATCATTGGAAGGCATATAATGCTTAAATATATTCTTGTAAATTATAATTTCCAGCAAAATTTTGGTACTATTTCTCTTTGGAGCTGTTGTTGTGATGGAATAAATGCTTCTTTTTTATCTCTTTAGTTCTTATTTATGTAAGCGGATCTATTTTATTTTACCTTTTTTTAAAGGAAGGCAAGTTGCATAGGCGTGAGTTACAGCAGTCTAATTACACAATAAACCATCTTGGCGTTTGCAAAAATACTTCATTAAGACCCATGACAACACTTGGCTCCTCTGATCCACCACTTGATTTGGAGCGGCCCCAGCGAATCAAATTTAAGAGACTTGATAAAACAGCAAAGCATATAATGAATGTAAGTCTCTCTTATACTTGGATGACGACCTTTAGATGATTAAAAATCATGAATTTTACGCGCGCATGAGTAATTCGTTGCTAATTTAGGGTCTGTTTGGGACAGCTACAACTTATTTGATAACCTGCTGATAAACTGATTAAAAATAATTTGCTGATAAGCTAGGTGCGGTGGTTATTACAAATTTTCATTTTTTTTGGAAAAGCCAGACCGTTGCCAAAAAGTTGTCACCGCATCTAGATAGGTGCGGTGTGAAAACGCTTTTTTTGAAAACGCATAAGCTTTAAAAACGCAGTTTACCCAAACAGACCATGTGCGTTTTCAAAACGCCACTGCACCAAAAATGCTGTTCCAAACAAGCTCTTAATGTGATCTTAAGTCAATAATCTTAGATTTTGACAGATCTTATTTATTATGGTTTCTATGGTCGTCTATTTCTAGATATTAGATAAGGAAGCTGTGGAGAAAGTAAAGGCTGAGAGAGAGATTCTGGAAATAAAACCTGGTTATATTGTGCAGTTGAAAGTGGTAGGGTATAAATATCTGTTTCACTCATCTGTTATTGTTTTCAAGCATTTAATTTTTGAGGCATTTACATACATAGCACACAATTGTTATGTATTTACATATCGCACATCTAAACTTTCATATTTACACACATAGCACTTACATCATTAATATCACATAAAAAAATAACACTATTATCACTTTTTAAGAGTCAAATACATCTTTTCATGCATATGTTTAAAATACCAAAGTGGTATGTATGTAAATATGGAAGTTTAGGTGTGAGATATGTAAATACTAAATACATAAGAATTGTGTGCTACATATGTAAATTCCTCAATTTTTTTGAGCTTTATACATCCATTTTAACTGCTACATTTCTTCTGTAAATAAATTGTTTTGTTATGGTTTTGAATATGATCATTAACCTGAGCAGGAGGTGCCTGAGAACAAACGCCGTGTTTCGATATTAAAAGGTATTGTAATAGCGAGACGGAATGCTGGTCTGAATAGTACATTTAGATTGCGTAGATTGGTGGCTGGAGTTGGGGTTGAATCTGTTTTTCCATTGTAAGTTAAAAATTTTTATCGGGGTTCTTTTTCATTTCTTTTTTATTGTTTCATGTTTCTGATTATGTATTTTATCATCGTTATTTTTGTTCACTGTTATTGAGGCATTACAATATTTTCTCACATATTTCAAATTTATAATTACTATTTGTAATTTTCTTTCCTTTTAAAATCCGGTTGGATGTGCATATTTACTAAAATGTCTGGTTGAGAGAGAGAGAGACTCAAAACTGCCTAGTTTCGGTTTGCCAAACCGATAATAGTAGTACCTCATTATTGAGAAGGGGACGAAGGTGATGGTACAACTCCTCTGTATGAAACTGAAGGGACAAGTGAGGGAGAGGGAGACGGAAAGAGATTGGGAGAGACCGGCGCAGGGATAAGCTTGAAGCTTGAGTTGATCGGGCGCTGGATCGACACCCTTACGCGAATAGATGCATCCTAGAGTAGACGTGTTCGAGCAGTTGAGTAGCCGCAACACTCAACCTTGGGTAAACGATGATAAACAAGAGAGGAGGAATAAGGAGCATATGAGCATGTGTGAGCCCTATGAAGGAGCCTAGGTGGAGAGAGGGTGCGTGAATCGTGCTCGCAGTGACTGTGCGAGCAGGCATGTGAGAATAGGGATCAAATTGAAGATCTTAGTGGGTTTGATCGTTTCGGCTGGGTCAGGTAACATCAAAATTTTCCAAAAGTGTAATATATAATAGTCAATATTTCAATATAAGATATTTTTATTTATTCAAGATTAAACTAAAAATTTTAGAATTAACTAATGATTGTATATATAAATTATTAGTTAGGATTTTGCAAGAAAAATAACTATAAAAAAATGAGTAAAATGAGAAACCAAGAGGAAGATAATAGAAAATGATCAATGAAAATTTAGATGTTGAACAAACTTTAAAAGTGAGTTTTAAATAGTATTTGATTTAATAATTTACAGAAGTATTTGGCTTTTTAATTCATTATTCTTTAATGTGAATTACGTAAAACCGAAAAGTTTTTTCAAGCATGCTAAATTTTATATTACAAGAAAAACATGATGTTTAATTAATCTAAGTCTTTGATTTTTTATTTATTAGCCAATAAATTTAAACAAAAGGTAAGTGGACAAATGAATTGGAGAGTTAAATTGGCATTTTAATCATTAACAATATTAAAAAAACTGTGCAGTGATCATTGAATGAAAAAAACACGATAATGAATCAAATTATGGTGATGATGTATTATTATATTTGAAGGAGATGAAAATTATTAGAAGATAATTAAGGAAAATATTAATATATGTATATACATTCAATGCATAGAATAGTTATAACTTTAGTGATGCTACGAAAGTAATGATAAAATTAAATATAGTTATAACTTTAGTGATGCTACGAAAGTAATGACAAAATTAAATTAATAATAATAATAATAAACTAAATTTTATTTAAGAAATTGTTAAAGTTCTTGTTCAGATAAGAAAATTATAAAGTTAAAGTTCAATTAAATTTATAATGATAATATTCAAATATTTCAAGAATAAGAACAACAAACCTTTTTCCCACTAAGTGGGTTCAGCTATATGAAGCATTTTTCTCTATTATGTCCGATTAAGTGTCATATTTTCATTAGCTATCACAAATTAAGATCATTTTCTATACAACATGCCCAAGTCTTTTTAGGTCAACCTCTACCTTTTTTAACATCAGTCAAATCTAGAACATCTACTCTCCTAATTAGATCGTCAGATGCTCGACGTTTAATGTGACCAAACCATCTAAGGTGACTCTTTCTAATCTTGCCTACCATCGGAGCTACTCTAACAGATATATTCGTTCACATTTTGTTTCTAAGTATAAAGCCAAAACCCGATCATTCTCATCTCAACAACACTTAATTTTATGCTTCTCTTTTACAGGGCAACATTATGCACTATAAAGCATTGTAGGTTTCACCACATCTTATAAAATTTTTCTTTAAGTTTAAGCATTGCTTTTGTATAATACGTGATATGAAAGATATAAATGATAGGAAATATTTGCATGATATAAGAGATATGCATGAGATAAAAAAATATGAATAATATAAGAGATGTGTATAATGAATAGTTGCGCAACAGAGTAAGTATGCATGTTAGTAGATGAATGAAGATGCCTCAAAAGAATACATGTTATGAAGAATGAAACAACTTATATATGAATGCTTGTATGCACATGTTCAGGGGAGTTCTCCCTCTAATAGTATAGGCAGGGGACGCTAGTGCACTCGCACGCGTAGAGATTTTTTGACCATCCCAGACAATTATGATGGTTAGATCATTAATCGCTGTGCCGACGAGACAATAGTGACTAGGGGTGAGTAGACAAAGTTTATCACCCTAGATAATTGTGATGTTTACATTCCTAATTGTTGTGTCGATGAATTAATATCAGTCAGGGGCAGGTGAGAGACTTTTCACTCAGGATAATTGTGATGCTAAATTGCTAATCGTTGGGCCGATAGGGTAATATTTGTCAGGGGTGTGTTAGGTTTTGTTGACGGTCATCCTCAAACATACAAATGTGTATGTAAAGAATATAAAGTCTAAGTAAATGTATATAGTGGATTTGAGTATTTTAATTTAGGAAATCATTGATACATGCATTAGTTTATATAATATTTTTTATAAAAATATGAATGACTAGTATATTATAAGATTTCTTATAGAGATGTAAATGACTAGCATACATAGTGATTTATTTTTCTTGGGTTAATGTAGTTTAGAAGTATGATTACTCATGAGTTATATTTAAGTAACTCATTATGTTGTTTTAATATTTTTTAGGTTTTAAGCTTTTGAACAAAATGAATAGAAAGGACCAATGTGTATAGGAGGCGAGAACAACAACTGCAATGATACAAATTTCTACTTGTTAATCAAATTGCTTTCTTTAGTTGTTCTTTCATGAATATCTGAATATTAAATTGTTAGTGATAGAAATAAAATAGTAAAAAATCGATTTTCAGCGTCCGACCGTCCATTTCTGTTTTGGTTAATTTCAAGCCTCAGGCTGGGACGTGAATTTCTTCGTGCTCTCATCAGTTGGAAGCTAGTACTCCTGCCATCCTCACTATCTTCTATGTTTTTAATACCATTGTCCAGTTCTTCTATTATTCCTTGCTCAGTGAAAGATACAACTCTGGTAGTAGGGCAACTGGAGGCGATGTTTCTAAGCCTATGACATTTGAAACACTTCTTTGTGTGTACTATGCCAGGTTTATTGTTTTTTTCGGATTTCTTCCCACTCTAATCAATTTTAACATCTTTTAGGACAGTTTTTACACCTTTCTCAGGTGTACTCCTACTGGCTATTCCTACCGTTGGTGACTATCAAAATGGCGGCAGGGTTCTGGTCTGGTTTTGTTGTTTCTCCTTCTTCAGGGCCAATATTTGTACATCACTTAATGGCCAATAAGGTTGCAACTAAACAACAAGGTTGATGGCTGACGTTAGACCTCTCTAATATGTGACTATGGTGTTCTTCTCTGGCTGCCTTAGCTCACATTTTTGCATGAATTATTCAGACTTTAATTTGAACTATTCTACTAACAACTCCCCCTGATACAAGTGATGTGGCCTTAAGAACATGTGTTGGCGTTAGTGTGGGGGTAGATAATTTATCTGCATATCCTTCTTCATCTTTTCCCATGAGATTATTTTGCTCTTGCCTTCTCTCTACCTCACCTTCATCAGATTCTCCCACCACAGAGAGATGTTATTCTTCAATTTTATGGCAACAAGTTTTATTCGTTTGTTAACGGCATCTCTTTATACTAAAAAAATACTTTCAATTGTCTGCAACTACTCAATAAAATCATCCAGATTCATTCTCCCATCGAAATCTAGTAAGTTTACCTTCACCCCAATGTCTCCATGTTCTCCAAAAGTCACTCTAGGCTTCTTTTGATTTTGAATCCCAAAACGCTGTGGCCTATTCTCCTCTTCACTGTGATCATCACTATGGAAGTGATTTAGATTTTCCAACTTCTCTCTGAATCTCACCATCACGATCGACGACGATCTTTTCATGGGTCCCTTCGTCAATTTCAACAAGTATTTGCTGAAGTTGGATTTTCCGTTGCATCTTTTCCATGATAAGTTTTCGATCTGCTTTCGACACTTCTCTGCTGGGGGCATGGCTAGGTTTTATGTTTTGGAGGTAAAAGAGGGCCCCTTCTTCAATTTCTGCGATTATTTGTTGAATTCAGCTGATTTCCCGTTGCATCTCTTTCATGATAAGTTCTCGATGGCTTCCGACACTTGTTTCCTTGGTGGCTTGGGTAGGGTTTAGGTTTGGGACGTGAAAGTGGGCTTATGTGGCTGATTTAGGGTTGCATAAAAAAAATTAGGGTTGCTGATTTTGAAAATCAACAAGGGGTGTCGGGCTAGCTCTCATGCCAAATGATGTCGAAATTTATCAAACACCCAATGGAAAAATAATGTTATTACCGACTTAAAAATCTGAAATTACAATAGCTAAGAAATTGGAAATCGCAACAAAACAACAAAGCAACATAACACTAGAACTAGGGTTGGATCTAGTGTGCAGGTGGTGCATATTTGGTGTTTTGACCTCCGTGGAGGTGGCAAGGGGGTCGGCCAACAGGCTGGAAGGTGTGGGTTACAATGGAGAAGAGATGACCTCAAGGGGAAGGTAGCGGGGAAAACAATGAACGGGATGTGGGAGCATTGTAGGAATGATTGGGGAAAATGTATAGGAAGGATAAAAATCACTTGGAGACCAAGATACAGTGGGAGCATCACTTGGAACCCTAGGAGACGCTGATGATTGCCCCAAAGCAAATCATAGCAAAAAGTCAAAATTCAACGACCCAATGCACCCATATATAAACAACTCTGAATATCAAATACCTAATTAGAAATTAAAGAAATCGGAAATAAAAAAATGAAATTTTTAAATAGGAAATAAATAAAAATGTCAAAATTCTTGTGGGAATTGCGAACATGACAAAAAATTTTTTAATGATGCTTTTTTTAGTATTTGATTAAGGAAAAAGAGAGGTGCCTTATTGACTCAGAGGCAATATTTCGGAAATGATGGAAAAATTGATAAAACCTTATGATTCCTTCGTCTTGTAATTTAATCAACCTTAGTTTACTCAATTAAGGAGATCATTGGCCTAGTTTGACTAAATGATCCTCGTCACCAACTTTGATTCTATTTTCTAAGGAAAATTTATAAACTTTAGGAAAGAAACTTGTTGAATGAGCTAATTTTAAGAAAATCTTGGCTAACAAAGAATTTCATGGTCTATTAGGTGTGATTTATAGCTCATGACTCATAGACTTAAAGGCTATTTTGGACCAATTTTTTGTTTTATGCCTTTTTTTTTTTTTTAACAAAAAATAAAAACAAACAAAAAACAGTATTTGCTTATCTGTTTTTCATTTTATTTCTAAATTTTATTTTTAAAATGAAACGGAGGGGAGGCCGACGAGGTGATGGAGGCAAGCGACGTCGGGCCAAGAGGGGAGCGAGCGGTGAGAAAAAGAGGTGCTAGGGCATCATGAGAATGAAAAAAAGGGGGATGTTGTTGGGTTTTAAAGCGCTTTTTAATATATTTTTAATTTTATTTTAAGTATATGCCTTAGTTTAAGAGTTACTAATTCGTGCATGAAAGCCTAAAAACATGGGTGTTCATCCTAGGCAAAGTTGGCGTTCTGGACGTATTCACATGGTCTATTTCGTCATTTGATGCCGCTGGACAAATTCGTAAATGTCAATTATGTTTTATTAATTTTTTTAAAAAGTATAATTTTTTTCTTAAAAAAAATAGAAAAAAACCAAACAAACATGTTGTGTTTTTTTTGTTTTTAAAAATAGATAAATCATAACAGTACCAAACATCATCAGATTCTCCCACCACAGAGAGATGTTATTCTCCAATTTTATGGCAGCAAGTTTTATTCGTTTGTTAACTGGCATCTCTTTATACTAAAAAAATACTTTCAATTGTCTGCAACTACTCAATAAAATCATCCAGATTCATTCTCCCATCGAAATCTAGTAAGTTTACCTTCACCCCAATGTCTCCATGTTCTCCAAAAGTCACTCTAGGCATCTTTTGATTTTGAATCCCAAAACGCTGTGGCCTATTCTCCTCTTCACTGTGATCATCACTATGGAAGTGATTTAGATTTTCCAACTTCTCTCTGAATCTCACCATCACGATCGACGACGATCTTTTCATGGGTCCCTTCGTCAATTTCAACAAGTATTTGCTGAAGTTGGATTTTCCGTTGCATCTTTTCCATGATAAGTTTTCGATCTGCTTTCGACACTTCTCTGCTGGGGGCATGGCTAGGTTTTATGTTTTGGAGGTAAAAGAGGGCCCCTTCTTCAATTTCTGCGATTATTTGTTGAATTCAGCTGATTTCCCGTTGCATCTCTTTCATGATAAGTTCTCGATGGCTTCCGACACTTGTTTCCTTGGTGGCTTGGGTAGGGTTTAGGTTTGGGACGTGAAAGTGGGCTTATGTGGCTGATTTAGGGTTGCATAAAAAAAATTAGGGTTGCTGATTTTGAAAATCAACAAGGGGTGTCGGGCTAGCTCTCATGCCAAATGATGTCGAAATTTATCAAACACCCAATGGAAAAATAATGTTATTACCGACTTAAAAATCTGAAATTACAATAGCTAAGAAATTGGAAATCGCAACAAAACAACAAAGCAACATAACACTAGAACTAGGGTTGGATCTAGTGTGCAGGTGGTGCATATTTGGTGTTTTGACCTCCGTGGAGGTGGCAAGGGGGTCGGCCAACAGGCTGGAAGGTGTGGGTTACAATGGAGAAGAGATGACCTCAAGGGGAAGGTAGCGGGGAAAACAATGAACGGGATGTGGGAGCATTGTAGGAATGATTGGGGAAAATGTATAGGAAGGATAAAAATCACTTGGAGACCAAGATACAGTGGGAGCATCACTTGGAACCCTAGGAGACGCTGATGATTGCCCCAAAGCAAATCATAGCAAAAAGTCAAAATTCAACGACCCAATGCACCCATATATAAACAACTCTGAATATCAAATACCTAATTAGAAATTAAAGAAATCGGAAATAAAAAAATGAAATTTTTAAATAGGAAATAAATAAAAATGTCAAAATTCTTGTGGGAATTGCGAACATGACAAAAAATTTTTTAATGATGCTTTTTTTAGTATTTGATTAAGGAAAAAGAGAGGTGCCTTATTGACTCAGAGGCAATATTTCGGAAATGATGGAAAAATTGATAAAACCTTATGATTCCTTCGTCTTATAATTTAATCAACCTTAGTTTACTCAATTAAGGAGATCATTGGCCTAGTTTGACTAAATGATCCTCGTCACCAACTTTGATTCTATTTTCTAAGGAAAATTTATAAACTTTGGGAAAGAAACTTGTTGAATGAGCTAATTTTAAGAAAATCTTGGCTAACAAAGAATTTCATGGTCTATTAGGTGTGATTTATAGCTCATGACTCATAGACTTAAAGGCTATTTTGGACCAATTTTTTGTTTTATGCCTTTTTTTTTTTTTTAACAAAAAATAAAAACAAACAAAAAACAGTATTTGCTTATCTGTTTTTCATTTTATTTCTAAATTTTATTTTTAAAATGAAACGCTGTTGTTTTTAAAACACGAAAAACACGAAAAACATGTTTTTATCTGTTTCGAAAATATTTTTTTTCAACAGTGAGAGACAATAACCATGAGAGCACATGAGGGTCCTCCGGGTTTCTAGCGGGCTTGGTACTCGCCGGCGAGGAGTGACGGACGACGAAGGGCCCCGGGCACGAGCAGCGTGTGAGAGGGAGTCGAGAGAAGGGGAGCGGTTTCTCGCGAAAGAGAGGGGCTAGGGCATCGAGTATTTTGTGAGTGGAGGCTTGGGTCTACGACGACAAAAGAGATCCGACAATAGAGGGGAGGCCGACGAGGTGATGGAGGCAAGCGACGTCGGGCCAAGAGGGGAGCGAGCGGTGAGAAAAAGAGGTGCTAGGGCATCATGAGAATGAAAAAAAGGGGGATGTTGTTGGGTTTTAAAGCGCTTTTTAATATATTTTTAATTTTATTTTAAGTATATGCCTTAGTTTAAGAGTTACTAATTCGTGCACGAAAGCCTAAAAACATGAGTGTTCATCCTAGGCAAAGTCGGCGTTCTGGACGTATTCACATGGTCTATTTTGTCATTTGATGCCGCTGGACAAATTCGTAAATGTCAATTATGTTTTATTAATTTTTTTAAAAAGTATAATTTTTTTCTTAAAAAAAATAGAAAAAAACCAAACAAACATGTTGTGTTTTTTTTGTTTTTAAAAATAGATAAATCATAACAGTACCAAACACGTTTTCTAAGAACAAAAAACAAAACAAACTAAAAATAAAAACAAAAAAAAAAGCAAAAAAATTTCCAAATAGACCTTAGCTATTGGGGAATATTTAGGCTTAGGTTGCAATTGTGATATATATTTGGTGATATTTTAGTTTGGCAAATCTTCTAGTTCGTAGATATGTGCTTTATCTTTACTAGTGTGAGCTTTTTAGTGCAATCATATGGATAGATTTGATATGATATTTATTCAATGGAAGTTTTAATCAAACTTAAAATGTACTATGCTTGGCAAATTGGGTTAGAGGATGAATGGTCGATTATCATGAGTGTAGAACAAATAGTTATTGCTTGATTTATTTATTTATGTTTCTATTTATATGCTTATTTTTGCGGATGGGCTAAGGTAGCTCGGTATCGATTTGTTAAATTCTTCATGAGCTGATTTTTAACTCAAGTCAACCTTGTACTCGCTCCTACTCGATTCGTTTAGCTTGTGCGCATGATTGGTTAGAAAAATATTAATCTAAAATGCTCTTAAGGTATAATAAAATTTAAAATTTAATGTATTAACTATTAAAAATATTTAATAGTTAGCCTTTGCTTTTTTTTATCAATTGATTTCTTATAATTTCTCTTTTATTTACTCATTATTTTTGTCATTTCAGTCAAAATTCTATTTGATGATAAATGAGCTTGCTTGTGAGCTAGCTTGAATTGATAGAATTAAGCTCGAGCTTCAGCTCAAACTTAATTATTTATTTGGCTCAAGCTTTTGCTGGGGGTGGCTTGAGTTCACTCGTCCTGTTTACATCCCTATATGGAGTAAATATAGATACTCTCAAATGCATTTATTATTTTACTTTTGATTTATCATCAGGGAAGGAGACCGAAGTGTATTTTTGTTGGATTTTAGAAGAAATTTTAATGATAGGATTCCCCTTATTATGAGATTTTGATAATTGTATCCATTATGGATCCAAGAAAATTTCTAGTAGCTTCTAATATTTTGCTCAATTCAATTAGGATAGCATATTAACCCTTTATGATTTTGACTTGAAATGATTATGCTCATTACATGGGTAAATACATGATTAATTGATTTTCAAATCCGCTATTAAATTCTGATTGACTGGGTTCGAGTTCTGCTGGTTATTAATCTTTTTGAATGCACTCTTAACTTTTGATATGGTGCCTATATGGTGTAACCACAAGTTCTAGCCACTTATATTTGAACCTCTACATAATGGAGTAGAGTCGATGGTATCTATTATGCAGTCAACTTCCGAATGAACTCAAATCATACGTGTACTTATAAACTCAATCCTCCACATGAAAACTGACAGTGTTGAAAATGTTCAAAACAACAAAGTTCGAGTGACTTACCTTTATGATGGGTGTAGTCATTATACATCGTAACTAACGAGGTTCTCTCTCAAGGGAAAATTTTCAATTTCAAATACAAATAATGCTTCAAGCAATTCATCCCAATGATGGCCTTGTTGACAACAATTCTCAATTGAAGTGGATAGTAATGATCAAAATACTTCAAATTTTAAAGTAATTTTTTTGGCCTAAATACAAAAAAGCAGAAGGAAAATACAAATCATATGAAAAATTCAAGTAAAATTTCCGGCTTAAGCCACTCAATTTATTCATTTTTCACAATTATTTGCTAATGGTGATAAATTTAATATTAATTTAAGCTCATAGGAATTAGTATATATCAATTATATTTTTATGATCATTCTTAAATCTAATATCAGTAAGGATGTGGGTATATGTTTTTTGATTGGGTTGTGTGGCCCCCAAATGACATTGCAAAATAACCATTATGTAGGGGAGCTCTAATTGGCGGGTTCATCCGAAATTCTCACTATTAAATTATGGTTGGCGGGTTCATCCGAAATTCTCACTATTAAATTACGGCCCATCAAATTCAAATTCTCTAATGGCCCAAGCCTTTTGTTTGGTGAATTATATAAGATACACTTGATAGGACATGAAATCCTTTATTAGTTATAGGCTGTTTAGTTTGTTGCAAATGTACCATGCTGCATTCTTTTCGTAGGAGTTTTAAAGATTTGGGTGTTTGATCGGATGAATTCCAAATGTAGTGTAAATTATAATGCATTTGGAGTTAATTCTCTTTTTCATTTTCAATGTATTTGGAATTAGTTGGATTTGGGCAAATTTTAAGTACTTTTTGTATAAAGTGTTGCATGACATCGTCAACCCCTGCAACCTGCCGCTAATAGGCCATTGCCCTCTTGCCTATGTCGGCCATTGTTGCTTGTACGCTGCCGCCAACACTCAACACTCGCAACTGCTGCCCTCTAGCCATTTTTCGCCACTAGCAGCAGCCTCCCACAACCCTTCTGCTGTTAGCCACCCCCGCCGCCAACCACCATGATGCGGGTTCTAGAGTTTTATTTCAATATCTCTATGTTTTAGGATGATGAACTTATTATTAGGTGAGTCGAGCATTTTATAAATAGGGGTTTTTTTGTGTGGGATGGGTAGAGAGGAGTTTAGACTTGTGAGATTTTGGTTCATCCAAAGCTTGCCCTACAGGCGTATCCTGGATTGGCGCCCTGGTGGTGCTTAGCCATTATCTTGCTCTTCATGTTATTCATGGTTTTCCCCCTGTTCTAGCTGAATTTGGTAACCCATTTTCAATTGTGGTTCATTTGAGTGTTGTGAGGGATTTGGCT
>NW_018164741.1:15314-72898 GCF_001263595.1 Phalaenopsis equestris | reverse complement strand
ATTTCTCAAACATACCTGCAGTGATTTAAAATGCACCACAAGCATTTAACTACCCTAAACATAATCTTACTCATGAAGTTTCAGTTTAAATAAGGACTATAATACTAAGGGAGGTTTGGCCTACTATAGAGTTAGCTGTATTTTTATTTTATGAACAAAAGCATTATATTTATTATGATCATGGAAACATCACTAGTTTTTTATACTCTATTAAAGGCATAATAAAGTCCCTTGTATTTGTAGGGGATCTCATATGAGCTTCTATGTTTACTCTCTCAAAGATTTATGCCTCACTGTGTATATGAACTTGTTACAAAATAATATTAATGTTTTTGTAGATGATCTATTTGAAATAAATGCCCAAACATTTCATATTTTTGCTTAAATTTATGTATGAATGTTAAGTAATTAAAGGATAGTAAAAGACATAATTGGCAAACCCTTCATGTTAGCTTTGCACATGTTTGAACAATCATGAAGATTTATGTTGGATTTCATTAAGAATAAATTATTTATGTGTGTATTTTGTTGATGATCACAAGCATCTTTTCTCCTTCAAAGCAACTTTTTGTTTTCTATTGTTTTGAAATGCCAAATCTTAATTTTTGGTATAGGAACACTACTAATAGTGCTCTATGAAAAAAAGGGGATATTCTTGGGTCAACCCTGAGGAAAATCCTTGTGGCATACTCTAAACAACAATTTATGGCTTATTTAAACCAAGTTAACACAGAGACGGCTTGAGTAATTATTTATAGAAATTTTTTCCAGCTCCATAAAATTTGTTGCCCAATTTAAATGATTTTCTTTTACAAAAGTTGGTGCTTGATAGAGATAAATTTAATAAATGATGATTTACTTTAAATTAGAAGAAATTACAAACATATATTTGTGCCACTTGAATGCGTATCAAGGAATCTTTGATTAAATATAGCCTACGACCTTAAAAACTTGGGTGATTTCTTAAATATTTATGGCAAACTAACTTAGACTTCATGTTTCTAAAGCTCAAAGTAATCACATAAAAAAAAAAAAATCACATCTAAGGCCTTAAAATTGTTGGATGGTTCGTAGCATCAAGCTACTTATAAGTGATTGGCATAACGTTTGGGAATCAAAAGCTTGATGTTGCCTCATAATGATCATGCATATCCTTGAAGCCATAGAAGCTCCGGTTAATTCACAAGCCTAAATCCCGTACAAGTGACCGAAGATAGTCTCCAAGCCTCAAAAGCTTTGGTTAGTGCATAGAATTTTGTCTTTCATTAAACAAAACGACATAATCTTTGAGCCCTAAATGGTTAGTTTGGTCATATATTAATAATACTAAATTAAAAGCTATAAAAGCTTAACTTAAAATAACTTGAAACCAACACATATTTTTTATTTGTTGTTAGCATTGTAAACCATCATAACATTAGTTATCCAATTAGTGTTTGCGTCAAGCAATTTTTGGGCCTCCTATTAAATAGGTTCTACTATAGTGGTAGCTATGACTCTTATCTTTCTGTTGATTGGCCTGACTCCAAGATTGACATTGAGTCCGTAATAGATGACAACAACACTTACTCCAGAAATTTTTCTTGCACTTCAGGAAAAGTCATACCAATATTCTCTCAATACTATAATTGGCTGGCTTCGTACTCCTTGTTGAAGCTAAAATAAATTTGAAAAGTTATGTAGATTTATTCTTTAAAAGTGGGCACAAGTCTCGATATATTCCAGACTGCTACCTTTATTTGTGTTGAGTTGGTGGGGGGTCTTCTTGCATGCTCTCCTTTGCACGTAAGTAACATGCATGTGATTGGACTAGGTTACCTCAGACGCCAATAACTTCTCTTCCACATAGGAACTTAAGAGCTATATGATAAGCAAAGGTTATTTCATTGAAAGTGTTTTAACACAAGTTTGCTGAAGATGGCATTTTAGATGGTTGGATCATCCACAATGATTAGTCAAGGCAACGTACAAATTTTCTCCTTCTCCCCTAGTCACTGATAAAGATATCATTACATAAGTTTTCTCTTTCTTTAAAAAATTTAGAGGGTGGATCAGAGGAGGGTGTAAACAGAGCATTGGCTATATCCATCTTCTTAAAGACTTTTGTTGAATAAGATGTTGATGAAACCACCGGTATTTATCAGGATACTCCATATCTGATAGGCCATATTCAACACATTGATCACAATGGTGCTATTGAAAGGATTTCCTCTGGTGGGTAGATTAGTGTTCGTAAAGGAGATTGGTGGATGGGTTGGAACAAATGATTTAGTGAAGGTGGCCTAATTAACTTAACCTTTCTTCAATCATTTTAGATTGCATCATCGGAAGGCCTCAAGTCCATCTCCTTTGAAGATATGGGCAGTACATCGAGGATGTGTACTACTCTAATTGAAATATGCTCATTGCTTGTGTGTTCCTTAGAAGCTTTCCTTGCATCTGAGTATTTACCGTTGGGGCTATGAATTCCTTCAGTTTCCCCACTCAGATCAGCTCCTCGATAAGGTTTCGTAAGTGTCAGCATTCTTCTGTATCATCTATGATCTTGACAATATGCACAATACTTATTTGAGTCACGTTGGAGATTCTCTACCCGCATTGACATGGGGTTTTGTAAGAAATTCTTATTTTGAATGGTCTTGATAATCTCGGCCATTGAAACTCTTAACATAGTTACTTATGTTGAAGATAATCGAGTTAGTTCTTGTCTCCTTTTTGGCTTTCTCTCAATTAACTTTTGGGCCTGTAGACTCTTGATTTTATTGGAAAAGTTGTATTTTGGAGGTATTTTGAGTATCCCTCAGGGTGATTTGATTCTTCGATCACAACAATCTCCAAAATGTCATTTCCAGAATATATACCCGACTCTTTGGTTCTAAGAGAACTTGATAAATATTTATATTCTTTGATTGAAAGGTCATTTTTAGGCAGTACCACCCTAGTTTTTGTAAACCAAGTTTGTATTGGAATGGACCGTCAAGTGGGCCATGAGCTAGTGTTATGTAAGCGAAGACATGTTCCAAGTCTCTAACTTTCAACATCTATCGTTGAAACCTGATGATAAAACTTTTGAGACTTTTTGAAGGCTCTTGATAGATATTCAAAAGGACTTGTGAATTTTCTATGGTTTTGATCACTAAACAACAGAGGTACAAACATCCGCTTGAATTACCCGAAAGAGGTGATGAACTTTGTATGCAAGTTATTGAACTAATGTACAATTGTTTCCCATAGTATCATAAACAAAAAATGATACTAGGGCATCATTTACTCTTTTCAAGCATATAACTAGCTTGAAAAAGGATATGCGGTCAACAATGTCTGATCTCCCTTTATATGAATTAAAAGATGAAATTTTAAATTTTGCAGATGCTTGAAAATGCATTTTCCAATATCTCTTCTCCTCACTCTTGCTTATGAGGAATCGAGGATCTCTTCCTCCAAAATGAGCAACTCATCATTATCTTCTTCTTTCTCTAACCTTGGTGATAGAGCTCTTTTTAATCTCACTTTTAGTAGTTACCCTCTTGGTTGTTATTGTCTACTAACTATTGTTCCAAATGATCCCATAGGACCTGTAACAAGTCTTAGAGGATTCTTGTTTTTTCTCTTATCTCATTGTTCTTATTTTTTATCTTAACTTTTTGATTTGTTACTTCATAAACTCTCTGGAACAAATTAACATTTTTCTTTGTTTCTACATTGAAGACTTCTTTGCTAGGTTATAGTATGAACTCCATATGCACCACACCTTTCAAGATGTAAAATCCTTATAGGACATAAGGACCTATATCATTTGTGAGCTTAAACATCCTGGAAGAGACTTGTGTGAGAAGAGTGCAGAAGAAGAGAGTTGACGTGCTCTCAAAACCTGAAGAAGAGCGTGTAAGAGATGACAAGGGAGAGAATAGAGAGGATCCAATCCCTCCAGATATGATACATCTATTTATATGACACATAAAAGGATATTTTTTCCATGCCAGCTTACATATAGAGAAAAAGGGAAAGTAATATTAAATTATGGCTCATACAATATGGAGCCTGTCCATGTCGTCCTAAAAAGCAAGCGATAATGCAGATATCATATGACTCATAAATGGTCATGGACGTATGTCAGCCTTTCATTTTTAATTCTTACTTTTGTCGTTTGTGAATCTCGGGACCACTAATAGAGTGAACTAGTTTAAAGAGCAAGTCTTACCTCATGGGAATGTGAGAGTTGACAATTGGGAGTTTGGTCGAGCGGCCAAATAAATAAGTCAACCTTTTAAATCAATTTAACTGTTAAGTTTGACAAATCACTTTGTAAGATAGTTTCAGTGGGTGTTGGGTAAAAAAAATTGTGTTAAGTTTGACAAATCACTTTGTAAGATAGTTTCAGCCAAATTTGGTGTTGAAGAGCGAATCATGGGGTATTTCACACATCTATTGCCCGTGGCTCGGGCTAGAAAGACCTATTAACTACTACTTTGCCAAAAAAAAAAAAGAGGCAATTTGAAATAACATTATTTATTTATTTATTATTTATATATTTATTTGAAAAATATATATTTTTTATGCTTAAAATAAATCAAATTGTTTTCTAAAATATTCAAAATAACTTTTAATTATTTTAATGTTTTTAAATGCAAGCTAATATATTTTTTTACATAAAATATATTAAATATAAGTACTAAATATATTTTTGGAAATAAAAAAAAATCAAATTAAGTCCGAGCATATCCTAAAATTTTTCATCTAACATATTCTTATGATCTTTTGAGGTTTAATAACACCGCGTCAAAATTCTCCCTGACAGCCCTTGCCGTTGCTTCGCCATAGTTTCTTCGATCAGTCAATGGGTGAAGGCCGGCCAGAGCCCCAACCCGACCCGCTTCTTCTTCTCTACATGGCAACTTCCCCCTTCTTCTGCTCAAAATTTGAAGGCTAACAGCCTCCATTTCGTTATCTTTCTGGTCAAGCCGTGTCTGCAAGGTCAACCCTCTCTGATCGGCAACCCATTGGCCCATCGAGTCCCTTTGGCGAAGTTTCAGATCTTTCATCGATTTGCGCCTTCTCTTTTACCTTCAATTTTATCGGAATCTTCAATACTCCCTGTTTTGGGAGGAGGAGGAGCGATCCAGGTCGAGTCTTTGGCGAAGTGCCGATTCCCGCTTTCAAATCTCGAAAATGTCGATGTCCGATTCTGATTTTACATCTGGAAGTGGAGATTACAAGAATTTCCGGCAGGCAACTCGGGACCGTAAGATCTTGCTCTTCTCCTTCGGCTTCAATTTCTATATAATGCTGTTCATTGGGGGAACTATTGTGATGGAACTTGGATTGTTTAACTTAGCCAATGCCATAATTAGTGTTTGTACTTTAGGAAGTTTTGTAGTGTAGCTGCTGTTTTGGAAGTTCGTTTTTTAGGTGCAGCGGGAAATGAGTGGGATTTGGTGACATAGCCAATTTGACAATTTGCTGAAATCATTCCCGTGAAGGAAATCCGAAAAAGAAATGGCTGAGAGCAAAAGGAAAGTAGGATAACTAATATGTAGCAATTGATGTGTCTGAAAACAGTTTAGAGCGAATTGATAGAAAGGTTAGAAGGTTTCCTGATGCTCATATGGTATAGAGACAGCTCAAACTTGATGAAGGTGAAAAATGGTTTAGGACCAAGATGGGAGATGGAATTTCCATTTAGATTTTGCACCATATGGGGAAGCGAACTTATTAAACCAACAAAGTGTGCTAACGGCCTTCTTTGTATTAGAATGAAATCTTCCATTGTTAATACCATTTTTTTTCCATGAAAATTTGGTTTATTTTTTTGTTATATAAAACAACTGAAAGAGTTTTACAATGGCATTGTTAGCACGACTAAGTTATTGATAGCTTAATTGTGGCAAAAAGGCAGGTTTGAGCACATTCAGTCAGGATCAAGTTTCTCATTCTCATTCATGGATAACATTGCCTTTTGTCTTCAAGCACCATTAATGACTGCAATCTTATTGTTTTTTAAATCTTATTTGAAATAGAAATGCTGCAGTTCTCTTGAACCTTCCCTTTATTAGCATGAAGAATACTATGGAAGAACTGGATAAGTAGCTAAAAGGAGAGTATGTGGAGGACACAAATTAAATACCGTTAAAGGAAAATGGAAATTGAAAGAAGATGATATTCGGACTGGAAGATGTGAAAAAAATAAGTTTATAGTTTACAGCAAAGAGGGTTCAAAAAATAATGTTAGACAAAGTCAGAAAATCTTTGAATGCAGTGGAGGTCTATATTGGTTTATGGAGCTTGCACTTGTGCGGGGTATTAAGACTGATAAAAATTGTGCAAGATAATATGAGAGAGCATGATTTTGAAGCGAAGCTGCTATTGTTTATTTGATTTTACATAATTTATTAGGATATGTCTTTTTGACATTCACCATAATTGGTTTCAAAAAATTTCAAACCATTAATTTCCAAGGCTCTATGATCTATATTTCTTTCCATGCCACTATTTCATCAAAGATCGTAATAAATATCATGCGAGGGAAAAATACCGGATCAATTTTGCCTTTAAGAAATGTGGTAAGATATCTATACTCTGATATCTTGGGGTACTGTGGTTGTATTTTAGAAATCACACTTGGGCACTTTTGAAT
Source organism: Phalaenopsis equestris (assembly GCF_001263595.1). Lineage (NCBI taxonomy): Eukaryota > Viridiplantae > Streptophyta > Magnoliopsida > Asparagales > Orchidaceae > Phalaenopsis > Phalaenopsis equestris. Next base: position 66,264 of record NW_018164741.1, on the reverse strand, counting down.
GAAATTAGACTCATCAAGCAAAGTTAGAACTCATGTCATTTGCTTAACATGAAAAAATAAATTTTGACCTTCTGTTGAAGAAGTTTTATCTATATATTGCAAGTGCAATGCTAAATCATGCCAGCGGTGGCATATTGGAATTCCAATGTGTATAACTTTTTTTTTAATGCATGCCTTGTTCTCATCATTTGTTTCTTTTATGCTATGGTTTCACAAGTATATGCTGTTTTTATAGGTCTATTGCATGAAATGCTTCGAGCAACTCGTGCAAAGGATTCAAAAACTAGATGGAAGGTACTTTAACTGTTTATTTTGTTCTTTTTGCTCCTCATCTCTCTTGTTACTTTATCCTTATATAATTTAATTACTATCATATTTGTCCATACAATAATAAAGTTTTTTTTAATAGTATATATTATAATGCAGAGCTGAGGGTATTCCTCTTTCCCACTTTTTGTTGACTTAGAATCAAATGAGGTGGAAAGTCAAGAAAAACAAAATCGCAGTTATCCCAAACTCAATTCCCAGTTTTGTTGCCCGGCAAACACTAGAAATGATCCCACTTTCCAACTTCACATCACACCCAGAACTTATTCTGTATATTAAAACTGTTTTCCAACAGAAATATAGTGCTACACGTCAGTTAAATATGAAGCGAAATGCAGCAGCTTTGAACATAATTTTTGCTATCTATATGAATAAATGACTTCATTCCAATGGAACATCTATGGTCCTGTGGCACATAATTATAGTTGGAATCTGAAATTTAAGTTTTGTGAGTTTTTTTGGTTATTGAACCCTTGTATTGCTATATGTCAATGGGCTGCTGCCTTAACTTGATTATAATATTATCCTAGCATTGATTGGAGAATTAATTTTTAATGATGCAACTTGATGAATCAAACTGATGCAAGTAGGGAGCACAAATAAAGAAGATTAAACTCATTTATTTTGAAAATTTTATTTTGTGTAGTCCCAAAAAATATGTAGGTTACCACATATATTTACCACTGATGAGATTTGTGTGGGTCGGTCATTCTGTCCAGTTTGTGCATTGGACATATTAGAACAACATATTTTTAAGAAAGAAAGCTGTAAAATTTTTGTAGCTGATATTTGTTGCGTGCTTAGCTCACTAATTCATCTTTTTATGTTGCATGCTTGCATGCTTTGATTCAGAAAATATTTGGATGTAAATTTTTTCTAGCTGTGTGTAAATTGACTTTCAACATAAAAGGCATTAACTATTTTCTTTTTATGTTTTATTTTTTATTTTCTTAGCCTTCAATTAGTTGCATCTTAGTTTCAAAATTTATTTGTTGAGCTGCATTTTTAAAGTGAATTCCTAACATGTCCATACCCTCATCAGTTCATCAATACTGTAGAAATACCAATTGAAATCCTCGGTATTCTTTGCCTTTATGAGGTAGAACTCATGATATTTACCATTTTCTAAAGTATTACTTGGTTTTATAGGTACTTATAATGGATAAGCTTACGGTCAAAATCATGTCATGTTCTTGCAAGATGGCTAATATCACCTACGAAGGGATTTCATGTAAGTTATGGAAGCCTTTTTCATCTGTTTATCTTTTGATTATAGAGTATTTTCAGTTTGTGATACTAGAATTAACTCAAATCACAATTGAAAAAATAAGTATTATTACTGAAAGCAAATGGGTGGTTACAACCAATTTACTTGAAATAGAAAACAAAAACAAACATGAAACACAACACACTGAAAGGGAAAATAACAACAAAACGACTCACGACACATGGTTAGGGTGAATCTCGAGGAGATTGTGGTGTTCGACGAGGGTTTGAAAGATGGCAGGCTGGTGGAAGAGGTGGTTGGAAAGCATAAAATAACAAGGCAATAATTTCTTGGGTTTTGGGCAGCAAGTACACACCATTTATCGATGTCGCATGACCCTCACCGGGATAATGAAAACAAAGGGGCAGGGCTGGAATAGCAACGAAAATAATGGTGGAGGGCTGGAACACTCATGGCAGCGGGCATGGAGGGTTGGGGCATTGATGGAACCAAGTGGGAAAGACTGAGACAGTGGTTAGGTGGTAGGGAAGTAGTTCAAAAAAATTGAAACAACAACCAAGGCTGCAGAGGGGCTCTCCTCGTGGTCGGAACAACGAAGATGGAAATGAATATGAGCAGCTGGAACAACAATCGAGGGGCAGGAAAGGCACCTGCAAAGAAGGAACTGCAGAAAACATTTAAATGTGGCTGGTCCGAGTGGCTGCAACAGGGAACAGGCGGCCGAGAGTGATGTGGGAGGATTTAGAAGGGGATAAAAGAAGATAATCTCTGCTTCTGGAGATAGATATTGCCGAAGCATTACCCAATCTCTCAGATACATCTCTCGAAGGGAGAAAATGGATGTCGACGACTATTCTAAATAATCTAACGGTAAAAATTGACTTCCAAACTCTAATACAACACATTGATAAGAAAAAACTAAAGGAAAGGAAAGGAAATGAGAACTTGCTAAAAATTGGAAAGAAATCAAACAATTACCGTTCGGTTTGTCTCTGCGCCTCTCGTACGATCCGGGAGGCGAGCCAGGACTTTTGTCACTGAAAAAACCCCCCTGCGGTTTTGACGCCCTACAATCTCTCGGGATTGGAGAAGCTTTGACCTCTTCTGTTGAAACTTTAGTCTTCTCATAGTAGTCTGGTCAACTTTGTTGAAGGTAGAGGAATGTTGCAAACTCTCGGTAATTTAATCCTGTTGCCGTTGTCGTTCTAAAGCATGTCCTGATAAAATAAATATTCCTTCACTTTTGGCACAACTTGAGCCAAAACTACATATCAACGTAGATTTTTATAAAGTAACTCTCGAGCCCCTAAATCTGTAATTTTTCTCTTTCACGCGTACTCGACAAGGGGCATACAAAAAACAAATTCTTCTGGAGAAACTTACTCTAGAATTAAATCTGTGGCATGCTGAATCACTTTCAGTGGCAACTGCATCGGAGAAGCCTCTTCTTTTTCTTTTGAAGAACCTAAATCCGTTGTAGGATGTTCTTTCCTCCAATAATGTTAATGCAATTTCTAATGCTGTGTTTAATCCATCCTGTTCGAACATCTGTCGGTGGGTATATTGCTGAACTAATTCTGATACCCAAATGACTCCATATAGTCTCCCAAAAGTACCTCAAAAGCTTCACATCTCTAATAGGTTGGATCCCTCAATAGAAGCAGCTCAAGTGGTAAGCTATATATCTGAAAATTCTATAATTTTCTTATTTGAGGTTGCCCTCTGTCTGGTAACAGCTCTTAAAACTCATGGTCATTTTGGACATCAAATACCAGTTCTGTTGATGCTCTTCTCAATCTCCGCAAAAAGGTATCCTGAGGCATCACAACCTCATATTTTTCCTGAACACTTATTACCTCAGACTCACATTCTTTTAGATTAACTATTTTTACTTTTGCTGGAGTCTTTGACATTACTTTTTTTTTTGGTTGGAAGTTGATAATCCACTCTGAATTATTCATCCTCTTTTGGTTCACCGAAGTCAGTTGCTTTCTGATTTGTGAGAGAAGATTTTTCTGCTTGTGCAATCTAATCCGATATGCTAAAATCTGTGACACTTGAAACACTTCATGATTGAGATGTATTTGGGAATACAAATAAGCTTCACGTGTTATCCGGTCTGAATTGATTTCTCCTTAGATGGGGGCTTAAATGTTCCCCTTGATGTACCCTTGCCACCCGATCATGGGGTTGAACTTTGCTGTAAGGTGTGGCGGTCATCCAATGATGTTGCCTCTTCACTTTTGAAGTTGCGGTGCGAACACCCTATATGTTGTGAGCTTGTAGGTACTGACTGTGGTTTCATCTTGGATCAGATAACGTTCTTGTCTTTTCTCTCATGCTAGTGTATGTGCTTTAAATTTTGCCCACAAAATAATGCACTTATCTTTAACTTGTCGGCTCTTAGTTTTACTATTATGTTCAACGTGGATGTCTTGATACTTAAAGAAAAATTTCATTGTCTGAAGTCACTCGTTAGCTCGTTAGGATCCAAGTGACCGTTAAAATGTTACAAATCCACAATTACTTCAAAATCCCGACTTATTGGATATTTTAGGTCAATTCGTTGGCTAGAGGTTCATCCCTGACATTCGTATGGTAGATGAGATTTACTCCATTCCTTAGATCTAGCAAGTCACCGTTGTAGTTACAATTGACCATTCCAGATTGCCTCGTCTCGAAGATAGCAAACATTTGTTGTAGTTGGAGGATTTCTAGCCGCACATTCTCCATGGAATGTTCATGGATATCCTTTTCCAAATTTCTCATAAATGATATCGTGACATTTCCTCTATTTCTGGTCTTTGAAAATTATCTATTCAGTGACTTGATTAGGGCTTGGGGTGTAGGTAGGGGTGATGTCGGTGTAAGTATGGTTTGAGTGGAAAAGGAGGGGAAAATTTTTTCGGCGGGCGTGGAGGGATGCTGATAGGTTTGGGTATGGTGGATGCTAGAAAATCTTAGTATAGGATTGGTGTTAGGCTAGCTCTGTTACCAAATGATACCAGAGCTAATCCAATCTATAATAAGAAAATCAAGTATTATTACTGAAAGCAAATATACGGTTACAACCAACATACTTGAAAGGGAAAACAACAACGAACACGACTCGCGACATGCTGTAAGGGAAATAACAATAATACGACTCATGACACATGACCAGAGTAAAATCTTGTGGTGGTGGTGGTTGTGGTGATCGACAATGGTCTTAAAGGTGGCGGGATGATGGACGAGGCGGCTGACAAGCATAAAACAACAAGACAATTGTTTCGTTAGTTCTGGACAACAAGTACACAACAAATATTGACGTCACATGGCTGTTTGGATGATGGCAGCGAAGGGGGAGGGCTGGAACAACAACGACAACAAAGATGGAGGGTTGGAAAAGTGATGTCAGCGGGTATGGAGGGCTGGAATAGTGATGATAGCTAGTGAGAAGGACTGGGACAATGGTTAGGTGGCAGAGAAGTGGTTCAAAACTGCTGGAATAACATCCAAAACTATAGAAGGGCGTTCCTCGTGGTTAGAACAACAACAAGGCGATGATGGATATGGGAGGCTGAACAGTTGCCAAGAGGTGGTGATAGCGGTTGACTGCTGAAAACAATAAAAAGAGGCTATTCCGGGCGGCAGTAGTAGGGAAGGGGCGGTCGAGATCGATGTGGGAGGTTTCGGAAGAGGATAGGGGAAGCTAATCACCACATCAGGAGAGAGATACAACAGGAACACCACCTAATCTCTCAGTTACAGGCCTTGAAGGGAGAAAACAGATGCCGATTGTTGTTCTAAACAAACTCATTGCCAAAAACTGACTTATAAACCCTAATATAACACATATATAAGAAAAAAACTAAAAATGAAGAAAAGGATGTGAGGAAACTTGCTAAAAATTGGAAAGAAATTGTACTTCTGTTGTTCTGTTTGTCTTTACACCTCTCGTGCAATCTGGGAAACACGTTGGGCCTTTTGTTGCGGGAAAAACCTGCGTGCAGCTTGTGAGGCCTTGGGTCAGTTTGCCCTATCCAATTCACACTTGCTTTCTTTAGGCTGTGTTATTTTGGCTTATCTCAGCCTGCTTGATGCTTGCTGGCATGTGCTTCAAATTAGACAATATTACCCAGAGCAACTTTCTAGCTTTCATATCTTGAATGCTTCTTTACTTTAACTATACCATGGTAGTAAATAGGAATTGACCCCATACATTTGTATTTCTTTATAGCAACTCTCGCTTTAGGAAAAATCTAAAATGATTTTCTCTTCCGATTTTGAACATTCTAGTGACTCTTGAATATCTAGTGCCTGCCTTGAGTTTATGCGCATTTATTTGAGGGCTTGGAAGTAATTTTACTCCCATGCTGTTTAAGTAACTTTGTTTTGTTCTTTTCATTTTTCAGTGGTTGAAGACATTTACAAGAGAAGACAGCCAATGCCATCAATGGATGCTATTTACTTTATACAGCCAACCAGAGAGAAGTACAACTCCCAATCATTGTTGATAGATTCATGTCATTTAGTTACTCTTTCGCTGATCACACTTTCCATTATTCATTTTGCTAACTTTCTTCAACAATAACTTTTTAACTTTTTTATTATTCACAAATGCAGGAAAAAACTTAACTTTAGTTACTCATCAACAATTTCACTTTTTAGTAAATTAAATCAGAAATACCTTCTTTGTATTAGTGGCTGTATTTTACTTGCATGAATTTTGTCTCCGTAATGCCTTTTAATCTTCACATTCCATTAGATGTCACCTTTGCCTAGGTGTCAAATGAAACACTGTAAAGTGTGGGATTTATTACTTCTAGAATGTTGATTTCCTTGATAGCAATCAAATTCTTCATATCTTTTGTTTATTTTTATTTCTTGTTTTGTTATGCTTTGATTATTTGCTACATGATTCGAACATCAAGCCATCCTCCTAAGTGCCATTGCTTGTAGTTTGACCTTCTGAGCCTTCCAATCCAACACTACAAGAAATTAAGTGTCTACTGGCTGATAAATCAATGGGTGATCACATCTTTTTCAGCCAGTAAACCACATTACCGCCAGCCGGGAAAAGGCTTGTTGGAAAAGCAATGCTGGCTGAGTTTTCTAGCCAGGAAATTACACCGACTGATTAGCGCCTAAAAAGTTAAACCGAATGAATAAAAACTGATTATTCAGCCATAAATTTAAAGGCTGAAAATTCAGCTGCTAATCAGCCGGTAACCTGCAGCAGAAAAAAACAAATAAATAGTGCACTGACTAATGTAATTTTACACACCTACAATTATAAAACGAAAGAACAAATATCCATATTCATAACTTATCATAATAGTGTAAAAGAACAAATAAAGACAAGGATATTGAATGAAATTTTAATAAATGTACCAACAAATAGCAACAAATCATCCAGTACAATACTGTCCACAAAATAAATGAAAAAAATTATAAATAAAGTTCTACACAGAAAAAAAGTAAATCATGCCGTCCTCCTCGACCAAAGATCGTTTTCCACCGAGATGTGCCTGACGCTGTAGCTGTTGAATAGTTGCCTCGAGCCTCTTGACTCGACATCATTGACTTGCTCCGTTGCGCTCATCTTGGACTCTATCTCACATACCTTAGCAACGAAGCTGGTACACAAGCGCTCATCTTGGACTCTATCTCACATACCTTAGCAGCGAAGCTGGTACACAATTATTCGGTCAGTGCGGCCACACGCCTAGAGACTTTCTCATCGAAGTCATCTATCGATGATGACCTTTTATTGAAACCGGAGTGTTGTGCCTCATAGACAAATCCCCATGCGTTGAGGTTGTAGATCTTCCCTTTCTTTCTCCTTCTGACAACTTCCCTCCATATTTTGAAGTACTAGTGGTTGGACTGACCCATTAGAGCTACGATATTCCATTGGACTCTGACTCCATGATTTCTTCAGGCGCACATACTTGACATCAAAATAAAATTGTAAATAAATTTCACAAATAAACAAATATCATTCAACTTACGTGGACATGGTGAGATTTTTCGTGGAACCACTGGTGGTCTACCTGACGTTGATGTGTGCGGTCGTGCAACTCAGTTTCGTTGTGCTTTCATCCAAGTGTCAATCTCTATTACCATATAAAAAAGTCAGGAAAAAATAATTTAATAAATTATTTTAATACAAGGAATAAATTTTACTATCCTTCCATTCTCGTTATGGAGAATCGAGTTTCCGATGTGCATGGAGGTACCAATGCCCCCACAATCCGAGTTTTGATTTTATTGTGTCGTCTCCCTTTTTTGTGAGATACTTAGGCGGAATCACACTTTGGATAACTCAGCTCATACATCACCGTTTAACTAGATAGGCCTCTTTCATTTCTTGTGAATATTTGTTAACATATCTAGCAAGTGTTTTTGGCATCGGGTCTCGAAGTTCTTCTAGATTTACTGTTGATGCTATCAACAATTTTTTTTACAAAACAAATGCTAAATAATGTTAGCTATTATAAAAAAATTGAGTTTATAAATGTAATTCAAAATAATTAATTTTACATCGAATGTCTTAAACCATATATCTGAACCTCAATCGAGATCTTCATCCATGATGGATAAGGAGCATTATACTTACTCTTAATGATCACTGTCATAATGATCTCTGTCATTCTATGGATGGGCTGTCTGGATGGATAAAACTTACAAAAAATTAATATTAGCCATATAATTTATTATAAAAATAATTTTAATTAATATAAGTTCAATTACTTACGAATCTCCAATCAGCTCGATTTACAACCGTCTTGAGGCGTCCATGAAAACAGGCTTGCAGAAGTAGAGGGGTCTACCTTGAAGGAAGACAGAGGTGGCAATGTGGTAGTTCTGGGTAATTGGAGGTAGATTTATGGAATTGACGAGCATCGCGGTCATGGTTGAAGTTTTGATCGTCATAATGATGCCGTCTGCACGGTGGGCTATGAAATCACCAGCTTCTTTCTTCAGAAGAAGTTGGAGGCAGTTGGAGGCAATTGATCTCCAAGGACCTTGATCATTGCTACCGTCTGTAGCCATCTGTAATGAAGAGTAAATTGATCAGAATAATTATAAACAATAAATAACAGAAACAAAAATTTGAAACAAATGAAATAAAACTGGAAACTAACGAAAATAAAAGCAGAAAATAACATAAGTAAAAATAAGAAACAATATAAGTAAATGCAGGAAACACCAGAACAAACCATGCAAAATATAAAACCTGTAAGTTCCCATCTTATTTTGATTCATCGGACGAATGAGTAGAGGTTGACTTAAATTCTCGCACCTATATTATCTTGAGACTCATCCACATCACGATCAACTTCTTCATTTGCACAACTAACATCCACTAAGGTATCCCTTTGCTCAAGAGGAAAATGAAAATATGATATTTTATGCTTTTGACGAGCAGGTTTAGCAATAGTTTGGACCTCAATAATCGCTCTAGGCCTAGTTTTAATAAATACAGTCCAGTCAAGTTTTATTCTTGCCCTGCCATAGTATTTAAGATAATATACTTGATTAGCTTGAAGTGCTAGAACGAATGAATCAAATTTGACATATATTTATTTATTTTAACTTCGGATGTCATATGAATTTGTTGATATTGTTTCTCGATTAGGAATATAATCAAACCAAATACAGTTGAATAAAAATACGTTGCACTTAATAGAATTCATATATTGCAATTGCACTATTTCTTGAAGAATTCCATAACAACCTCTCCTACTTTCAGAACGGGTATTTCTTTTAACACATACATTAGAATTCTGTCTTCTTTTCTTTGAAGATTCTAATGTTCATGTTTAGTACATCCGTCTGGTCGTTGATTTGAGGGTCCGTTGTGGAACTGAATTGAAGCTTAGGGCCTAGTTTTCCTTGCAAATCTGAATTGAAGCTTGGGTTCTAATTTTCCTCACAGAGTCCTTCAAAAGTGGCTCAAAAACTTGACATCCCTGTCTAACGTGCTGGTTCTTGGTATCTCGTGCAGTCTTACGATTTCTCTGAAGTACAACTTGGCAATATGCGAGACATTCAATGTCTGGTGGTATGTTACACAATGTGCCATCTTTGAGAATCGATCCACAAGGACCATGACTGAATCTTTATTTTGCTATGTCCTCAGAAGTTTCTCCACCATGCTGACATCCACCAACGGTGCCTTTAGTACTGGTAAGGGGTGTAAAATCCGACATTTTGCTCCCCAGTCTTTGTTATATGACAAATTCGACACTGCCTCATGTGTCGCTCTACATTTGTCGTCAGTCGGGGCCAAAAGAAGTGCTCTCTCACCAATACAAGAGCCTTGTCCCTGCCAGTCTTTCACTGTTGATCCCTTGAAAAATAGCCCCTCGTAGTGAGTATCTAGGAATGCACACCTTACTCGGGTAGAACAAGTAGCCATCAACTTGGTAGTACTGCCCGATAGGCTTCTCCTAGCATTGCTCCCATATCTCCTTGAAGTTTTTATCTGCCTCCTACATGTTCTTTACAATATCAACACCCATAACTCGAGTCTGCACCGACGTGATGAAGAGGTGACGACGACTCAGTGTGTTTGCTACTAGGTTCTGGCTCTTTGCCATGTGCTTAAGCACGAATTAAAATGATGCTGGAAACTCCACCCGCGTGGCATGTCGATCCTTCAGTTTGCTTTGGCTGCTTAGGAATTTCAAGGTTTTATGATCCGTAAACAACATAAACTCGCAACAGGTGATGACTTTAGTGCTCAAGAGCTCTTGCAATTGCATGTAACACTTTGTTGTATGTTGAGGAATTCTTTATGGAATCATTTAGCTTTTCACTGAAAAAGGCGACTGGGCGACTTGCCTAGCTCAGCATTGCCCCTATCCCCACGCCGGATGCATCACCCTCTACCTCGAACTGTTGGTTGAAATTTGGTAATGCTATATATGACGCTCGAGTCACCTTCTCTTCCAGGGTGTCGAAAATGGTCCGAGCTATAGTTGTCTGAGTGATCTCCTTTCCTTTCAAAAGCTCAATCAGAGGAGCAATGATAGTGCTGAAGTTTCTTATGAAGCACCTGTAAAACGATGCTAGCCCCAAAAATTGTATCAGCTCTTTGAACGATTGCAATGCGGCACAACTTATAATGGCCTCGATCTTTGTAAGGTCCATCTAAATACCTGTACTAGATACAATATAATCCAAAAAGCATAATTGGTTCGTCATGAAGTGACACTTTTTCAGATGGGCATATAGTTTTTCTGCTCGTATTATCTTGAACACTTCCCTCAGGTGTTGTAAGTGCTCCTCCTCAGATCAGTTGTATACTAGAATGTTGTCAAAATAAACCACTTCAAATTTCCCAATGTGGGCCCAAAAACCTGATTCATCCACCTCATGAAAGTGCTGGGTGCGTTTGACATGCTGAAAAACTTAACTGTCCACTCGTATAGATTTTCTATGTCTTGAAAGCAGTCTTCCATTCATTTTTTGGCTTCGTTTGTATCTGGTTATACCCACTTTGCAAGTCGATCTTGGAAAAGATGGTGACTCCATGTAACTAGTCCAAGAGATCATTCAGGCGAGGTATGAGAAATTGGTACTTAATGATAATCTTTTTGATGACCCTACCGTCGATGCATATCAACACAATCCATCCTTATTGGGCACCATTAGGGCGGGACAACACACAGACTAGTACTCTCTCTGATTAGCCCTCTCTCTACGAGATCCAGTACATGTTGTTGTAACTCCTCACACTCTGTCGATCTCAATCTGTAGGCTGGTCGAATCAACAACATTGATCCTGGTATAAGATTTTTAGCGTGCTGAATTTCCTTCAATGAAGGTAATCCCTTTGGAAGACTGTCAGCCATGTCATTCTGGAAGTCCTGTAGTAGTGACTGCAGTAGTGCTTTTATCTCACTCTCCTCATCAATTCCCTCTAAGAGGACTAATACCAGTGCCATTGGAGCGTCCCAAACTGACTACATGAAGGTTGCGCAGAGGACTAATGCTTCATTTGTGTCGCCGCTGCCTCTTTCATCCTTAACATGTAACAATACAATATTTTTCCCATCTTTCTTAAAGGAGTAAGTATTCATGAAACCATCGTGCTGAGTCTTCCGGTCAAACTGCCAAGACCTACCCAACAAAATGTGGCAAGTGTATCTCGTTTTCTTTCTTCAACTGAGTAAGGGAATTGTATTATGGATGTTTCTACATAGTCAATCCCAATTACTTCACCATCAGCGTTGACACCACATTTTCATAACTCTCACTGTCGATGATTAAGCTGCAGACCTTGGCCTTTACTGTGCACTTGGTGCGAAGGATATTATGTCTAAATCAGGATTGATCTCGCTCCGGCTCTGACTGCAAAACTCTCCGTATGATTTGCAATTCTCCCTCGTCTCCTTGGTGCTAAATCTCCTCCTTTGGGCTATCATTTGACTTCCCATCCACCTCCTCGACGACTCCCTTTGACTCTCCATATTGCAGTCGAGGGTAATCTCCCCCGGGTCCCGTTATCCATCTCGGTCAGCCTTTGTTGCATACGATGGATCTTCTGTTGTATTTTATCCTAAGTAGGGTTTGAAATGTTACTCTTTGGCGGCATGTTTAGAGTTTGGGTTTGTCATTGTTTGGATTTTTTTTTTCTTTTGGGGAAGGGCTCTTTGATAGGACTAGGATTATGGTAGCTTTGATACCACATGATATCAGAGTTAATCCAAGCTATGACTAAACAAAATATTTATTGCTGAATTCAAAAGTTACAACGACGACTCAACTTAAAACAACACAAATATGCAACCGGTCAAGCGACGAAAATGACTCCTTAAAATAAGAATAAAAACATCACAAAACAATAAACGACTCCCTCAGGGAGAGCGGTAGGTTTGGAAGGGAAGGGAAGGGAGGGAGGCGTGGTAGTGCTGGAGGAATCAATAGGGGTGGGTGGTCTGTTTGGCAGGTGCGAGTGGGTTAGGCGCAGGAGAGACGTTGTCCTGCTGGATGGGAGCTAGAGGAGGGGCGACCTGCTGGAAGGTTCTGGAGGCGGTCGTTGGCAGACGGAGTAGCACTGGAGATGTCTGACCGCAGTGGATGGTCTCCTCCTCGGACTAGTTATAGCCTGAGCATCTTCTCTTCGTCAGATACAACACTCAGAAGGGAGAAACACTGGTGACAGAATTCTGAAATTAGAAACAAGTCAAGCCTCCTCTAAGCAAGCATGACTAGTCTATATATAATAGGCGAGGGTACATAAAAAACAGTAAGTAATGGAGAAGGAAAGGGATAGGTAAGAAAAGAGATGGAAAAGTTAAGGAATAAATTAAGAAGGAAATTGAGTATGAAATAAGGGGGAGGAAGGGTCGGTAACTCCTTCCGGCTTACCGGTCCATTCTCTCTGTTGGACGACACCTCCATGCTGGACCGACCGGTCCAACCTATTCCCGTGTCAAGAGGTTTTGGGATGCAATTAAACAAATTTATTCATAAGTGAAAGTTGCTGCACTCATCTACGAAATTAAAATAAATTTTACCACTACTAAACAATGTAACCTTTATTTCATTGAATACTTTCATATTATGGAAGTTCGGTTGAGTTGGATTAGTACCAAAATTTCAATATATCATGCTGTGAGGATGATCCTCAAATTATTTGTGGAGTGAGGTAAAGAGTGTAAGGGGATCCCTAAGATAAGATGAATGGATGGCTAAAAATAAGGGAGGTTGAGAGAAAGAAAGCATCAATAAATCTTATGTTTAGATGGAAGGAGGTCAATCAGCCATGAGAAAAACAAATGTCTTTTCTTAATTCAGCCAACTATCTTCAAATAGAAGCCAATTCCTAGTATTTATAATGGTAACTATAAATTGCTTGGGCAATCTAACTCTAATAGGAATGGTAGAATAAATTTAATATGTGGTTTTATTTTAGTTCTCACCATTTAGTAATTTTTTATGCAGTGTAGTCATGTTCCTCTCCGACATGTCAGGGAGGTCACCTCTGTATAAAAGGTACGTTTTTCAGACTGGTTTTGATGCAAAGTTGCTTAGTGAAGGGCTTTTTAAATGATACTTTTATGTTTGATCTACTTTATCTGTTTCAGAGCATTTGTGTTCTTTAGCTCACCTATATCTAAGGAGTTGGTCAATCACATCAAGAGTGATGCAAGTGTACGACCCCGCCTATCTACATTGAGTGAGGTTAACATTATCTTGATCGATCTCATCCTGTACTATTACTTTTCTTTTCTATCAGTGACTAAGGATGGTTTCTTTATGGGAATTTTTCTCTTTTTTATACTTAAATTGTTCTTTTTCTATAAACATTTTCAGATGAACTTGGAATACTTTGCCATTGATAGTCAGGTGCTCATAGTTTTCTATTTCTTAATTTTTTTTTGGAGTATTTACATACATACTACTCAATTCTTATGTACTTTTCTAACACCTATACTTCAATTTCTAGGTACGTGCCACCTTCCCTATGCATGATAAGGTGTATTTCACTTCTTAGAAGTTAAAATGGTGGTATTTTTGATGTGATATGAAATATTTGGGTGGTATAATTGTAAAAAAGTTGAAGTTTAGGTGTTAGTTATGTAAATACATAAGAATTGGTTGGTATGTATGTAAATGCCCCATTTTATCTTCTAATTTTGTGCGTATCATGTGTGAACTTGGTAATAGTCTTCATATTAATTATACCAGTTCAACCTGATTGTTACATTGCACATGTAGGGCTTCATTTCTGATCATGAGAGGGCTCTGGAAGAGTTGTTTGGCGATACTGCAGAAATTTCTCTGGCACACAATGCAACTCTACAGACGATTGCTACACGAATTGCTACGGTGTTTGCTTCTTTGAAGGTACAATTGTTGCAGTCCTTAAGATTGACATTTTAAGAAATCATCTTTTGCTAGTTAAATGAATTTCTACTGATGATATATGTAGGGCGAGGATGAAAATGAAACTTTGCAGCCTATTTTTCTCGTTCTGTTTAACTGAATTATTTTTCCTTTTCTTTTATTCACGTGGATGATTGATGTTTGTTGCATCCTATTATTGCTGATTCGATACATGTATAACTTTTTGTAATAATTTCATTGAAAAAATATCATTGGCCATGGCTATCCTACCTCATAAGTGTTGATCTATTAAAAAAAATGAAAACCCTCGCAATCACTTGTCCACGTCACTATACTTACATGAGAACAAGGAAGTCATGAACAGGAACTCGTTGAGAGAGGACAGTGACAGAACCGTGCTGTTTGGAGGTTATGTCATGTGCTCGCAAGGGAAGGCATTAGATGGACCTGCAACGTGTGAAGAAGAAATGGAGCTCAAGAGAAATACATTTTAAAGTTAAATCCTGCTGTCAATTTCATCGTCTTACCTTGTTTTCTTCTGCAACTAAGGCAATAAATGAATCAAGTTGAGTCGCGTAAGGCTCTTCATGCTCAAGCTCATTTACCAAAAGATTGTGTGAGGTCGGTTCAAGCTTAATTCAAGCTTTCTGGACATTGTAGTAGCTTGATTCTCTTAAATTGAGCTTGATTCATTTTGTGATTATCTAGCTTTAAACAGGCAGCTTATTTGAAAACATAAATGAGCTTTATTCCGCTTAATTTTTTTTAAATCTACGCAAAAAAGTCTTAAATTCCATCGGTAATATCCACCCAGAAGCATTCCTCCAAACCCTTTTACATGACACCAACACCCCACGTGCATTATTGGCTCATAAAATTGCAAAAAAAGTTTCCATAAAAACATTGGTAAGTTAAACATCCAAGTGTTGTGGGACTAATGACATGTTTGTTTAAACTGCATTTTGACAGCTTATGCATTTTCAAAATGCCGAAAACAGCGTTTTCACACCGCACCTATCTAGGTGTGGTGGCAACTTTCAGGCAGCAGTCTAACTTTTCCAAAAAAAATAAATATTTGTAATAGTCACCGCACCCATCTTATCAGCAGATTATTTTTAATCAGCTTATCAGCATATTATTCAATAAGCTGCAGCTACCCCAAACAGACCCTAAATAACTGAAATTGCACGTTTCTTAATTGATTTTTATAGCTAGTATAGCTAAAATCAAAACTATAATATCTAAAACTAAAACTATAATAAAATTTGTAATTGATTTTTAATTAGCTTTTTAAAGCAAGTTGTTTTTCATTTAATTGATTAGTTTCTATTTTTAGGTTTATTTAATGCTAAACAAAAAAATAGATTTATATAAATACGTTTAATTGGTTAATAAACATAGATTTATTTAATTGATTAGTATTGAGGGAAAAGTGAATTAGGTGAGTAGCTTAATCTTAAGCGTACTTATGGGTGGATGTGGAAAGTTGTACTTGTTATTCTGTGTTGCAGCTTTGAAAATTCTACTGTCATGTGCACTGTCATCTCAACCGGTCACGACAAAAATGAAACACATGCTGAAGTCGCAATTGACTATGACATTCTGCGTCGGGGACCCACAACGACCGATGAATACAATATTTTCATTATTTGGAACACGTGCATCAACTTGTGTTCCATCAATTGCTCTAATATAATTTTGGAGAGATTACGATGGGTTACGTAATAACATTGTTTTTTGAAAGTCGAATGTAATAAATTAGAGAAATTACTTTAAAGAACGACATGCACAGTGCATCGTGTGAAATATTTGTGGGGGTTCGTTAAAACGTAGGATTTGTTGGTTTTATGAATTGTGAAGAAAAACTTACATGTGCATTCAACCCTGCTTAGAAGTATCTGAAATTTTTTTTGGAGGATTGTTGAAATCGCTCTATTGCTCATCACATTGATTCATTTTGTGATAATTTGTAGAGAGTTATCGCTAACATCTCTCGCGAAGTCGTCCTGGAAGAGCCATGAAGTCAATGATTTCTGTGTAGTTTCTCAAACAGATCATTGAATATCGTCTATGTCATGCAGAACATATTGTTAAATTTCGTTGGGTGGCCCGCAAGCAACTCCCTAATCCTTTTGTTCTCAGCATATGAGGATGTCATGCAAGCGGAGCACTCTATGTACTAGTTATAATGTTCATACATTAAGCATGTGACAGCTGCAACTCTCATTTGCGCCTTTATCTAGTTGTCCATGTATGTTAATATTGTAGTGGCTAACACAAAAGCATCAATGAATAAGCCATGTCCCAAATAGTTCAAATATCCAAATCAAAATGAAAAATAATAAAAAAAATATAATGTTCCAAGCAATTAGAAATAAAAAAAGTTTATCAAATGTTCTTGCGATTATGAAAAATATCATAGGTACACCACCTAACGGTCATCGAGCATCTTGACAAAAATATCTCTACGGTTCGGATCTTCAAGCAAATCTATCGCAAACAAATACAGCGGCAACTCCTCAAATTTCCTTAGTTCCATTCAAAATTTGTAGAAATTGGCCGACAGAAGTTGCTTAAGATGTGCAGGGTTTAGCGCTGCATGAAGCCACCAACCGTGATATCCGACTTCTAAGGAAAGTAGCTCTCAATTTTCTTTATTCTCAATCCGTGTACGCTTAAAATGACAGTTGGACTCAAGTTTATGGAGGTCCGGGCTAGGGACTTCTGTTGAATCACTCGATTGGTCGGCTCCAAGTTTTCGAGGGTGCCACCAAACCCTATCTTACAGGGGGCACATGCATTGTTGCCCGTAACCACGACACCCCCAAACATACGAATCAACTTATTCTCCAACTCATGATCGATTCCACTGAATTTAAATTTCTTTGTAGCAGCACCATCAATAAATTCATATAACATCTACTTCAATTTAAAATCAAAATGAAAATTGATCAAATTAGGGGATTTTTCAAAAATGCTTATCGCAAGTCTATCTGCCTACTACTGCTCACTATATCCCATCCCAAGTCCGTTGATCCTCGTTTCAATTCCTTAAAAAATTTTCAATCTTTCTTGAGCTGATCCTACTTTTTTTTCTTAATTACGTTCTATCATACTCTGTATTTTTCTTGGATTTTCTTATAACCCTTCATTGTTGAAATATGTTGTAGGTCTATTTCCCAGATCGATCTTTTTAAGGCAAATGTCACAAAATATTATTTTTGTTTCTTTGTCCAACATTGCGAGTGAATCAGTCTCTTTGTTCTTTAACATTGTATTACTATGATGAAAAAAAAAAATTAACATAAATAAGAATTCAATAATATATGCATATGCACACACCACACCACCACACGCATCACCACACGCCCACACACACCACACACCACACAACAGTAGCACACCCACACATTACACACCACATACCACACCATTACACACCACGACACACCTCCACACACCTCACGACACCACACCTCCACACACCTCACGACACCACACCAACACATCCACACACCCTACCACTTCACATCAGCACATCCACACACCACAACACTACACACACCACCACATCTTCACACCTCCACACACCCCACCACATCACAACAACACATCCACACACCACAACACCACTCCACAACACACATCCACACACCACACCGCCACCCCTCTACACACCACACCGCCACCCCTCCACACACATCACCACACTACAATATCACACGAACCACCACATCACTCCACAACAACATATCCACACATCACACCACACCTCCATACCTCCACACCTCCACACCTCCACACACCCCCATCACACCACAACAATACAAATCACACCACACCTCCATACCCCCATCACACCACACACCCCATCCATCACACCACAACAATACAACCACACACCACCCCACCACTCCACAATGGCCCACCCACTCACCACTCCCCCACACACCACCACACCTCCACACCACACACCCCATATCAGAACAACACATCACACACAACACCATACACACCACCACAACTTCCTGAACCCTCAATGCGCCCAACCACAATAGCACATTCACACACCCCACTACACAACAATACACCCCCACACACCAACCACATCAGAACAACACATCCACACAACACCATACACACCACCAAATCTTCCTAAACCCTTAATGCGCCCAACCACAATAGCACATTCACACACTACATTACCACACCACAAATTAGCAGCCGAACAACAACACAACAACACTACACTTCACACAACATACCACCACATCACACACGACTACATCACACAATATCACACACACCACAACAACACATCCACATACACCACCACCACACACACCACCACACACCCAACCACAATAACACATTTACACACCACACCACCACACCACACCACCACACCACACATTAGCAGCCGAATCACAACACAACACACCAGCACACCAGCACACCACCACCACAACACACACACCAACACCAAACCATACCAAACAACATTACACCAACACCACACCACACCATCACACATACCACGACACCACCACGCACCACCACACACACCACCCAATTGGTATGTATTTCTCAGATTCTCACTCAATTTCCAACACTCTAACACACCACCACTCGAAGCTTTGATATTAAAAAATCCACAAGAAACTTCCACATCACAACACCACGACACACCACAACACAACAGACCTCCTCTTATGCTCAAAATTCTTCATACCCAACGCCAAATTCCAACTAAAAAAACCATTTACATATGACAGCAGACCTCCCAATGAGATTGTACTTGATTATAACACTTCATTTGAGGAATTTTGAGAAAAGGAGACTCGTATTATGAATTAGCATCCAACATCAAATTTCAACTTAATTCTATCACTAAATTCCAACTCAAAAACAAAATCTTCTTCTCATATTCTCAGTCAAATATCAAATTCTCACTCAAATTTCAAATTATCACTCAAATATCAAACTCTCACTCAAATCCAACACCAAATTCCAACATAAACATTAAAACCGAAGCATCAGCAGCCGAAACTGCCCCAATTATGAATGTAAAGATCTCAAAAAACAAGAAATCTCAAAAAATGGGTGCTACGCAGAAAACAAAAGAAACCCATCAAGCAAATTCACAAAGAAACTCTTTACAAACCAATTCAGCTAACATAGCAAATCCACCAAGAAAAGATAAGGGATAGAGGATATCAGAAGAAGAAACAAACTTCCGGAAACCCTCCTCATAGGTCTCGGGGAACAAAGAGAAAGAAGATGAGAAAATATGGGACGGGGACGAGGACGAGCAAGGCACGGGAGAAAACACGAGAGCTCCGGAGCGAGTTAGGGCAGAAGACACGAAGTTGGGGTAGAAGGATATTGCGAAGCGCGGGGGTGCAGGTGGGGGGCACCTCAGTAAAAAAATTTCGATGAAATGCGACGCGCCGCAGCAACGCTGCGCCACCCCCCCTGTAGGACAGTGGGGAAAAAAGGGTTTATGTAGCTGACAGCACTTAGAGGGATAAAATAAAGGATTGTTGCTGTTGTTGAAGAAGCTTCTTTGATGATAAATTTTGTACAGGGACCTTTGGTTAATACAACACTTCGATCCGTAAGTTCGAGAAAATTTTGCTGCAAATTTTTGGAAGTTAGTTGAATGTTACACTCTTATCTAATCCACTAATTTCTATTTTCATTTTATTTATAAATTTTATTGTAAATCAATATGGGAAATCCAGTGATGGAAACATCTAAGAATTTACCTGACTAGCACTGTAAGCTTTTTTAAACCATTTGAAATTAGCTGTAGACTTAATTGTGGTCTATTCTTGTATCGCAATAAAATTTCCACCAGAAAATTTCACCATATTCAAATTTTTAATGTATTCTTCTGTTTCTCCAATACGTTTTAGGAATTCCCTTATGTTCGCTACCGTGCTGCCAAGTCAAGTTTAGATGCTTCGACTATGACAAGTGTTCGTGATCTAATCCCAACAAAGCTTGCTGCTATTGTTTGGCATTGCCTTGCCAAATATAGGTCTTCAATCCCTGACTTTCCACAAACAGAGACCTGTGAGTTACTAATTTTAGACCGATCAGTTGACCAGGTAAGATGTGTGGCTTTTTTATTCTTCTGCAGGGTTGATAACTTTGATACGGTGTGCTATACCTGTTTAATTGCTCATTCATGATCAATTTGTAGATTGCTCCAATCATTCATGAATGGACTTATGATGCCATGTGCCATGATTTGCTAAATATGGATGGAAACAAATTTGTACATGAGGTAACGTCTTATTGTTATTATTTTCACATCTATTGCTTTCTCTCTTTCTTGCTCATTGATATGTTTCTCACTGAATATGACTTAGCATGTTTAGGTGCCTAGCAAGGCAGGTTCAACATCTGAAAAGAAGGAGGTTCTTTTGGAGGATCATGATCCTATCTGGGTTGAGCTTAGGCATGCCCATATAGCAGACGTGAGTTTGATGCCTGAAGTTTTTTCTTAGGGACATTTATTGAGCTTAGGCATGCCCATATAGCAGACGTGAGTTCGATGCCTGAAGTTTTTTCTTAGGGACATTTACCTACATACCACCCAATTTTTATGTATTTACATATCTGACACCTAAACTATAATTTTTTGCATTTCATAATATAAAAAATACCATCATTTTAACTTTTAAAATGTGAAATAAACCTTTTCATGCATAGGTAAGGTGGCATGTATGTAAAAATTAAACTTTAGTTGTTAGATATGTAAATTCATTTGTATTGTGTTGTGTTTGTAAATTTTCCTTTTTCTTATATAGACATATGAAGTTGAATCCTAGCAACTAACTGTATTCCAGGCTAGCGAAAGGCTACATGATAAGATGACGAACTTCATATCAAGAAATAAAGCTGCACAAATTCATCACGGCTCAAGGTATTAGCTACATGAACTATAATTTTGAAAATTAAATAATAGAAATTAGATCCTTTATTGGAGAAGGTGAAGAAAATGTTTTTGAGAAGTTTTACAATAAATCTGGCCATATAGATTAAAGACCTTTGGTCTTTGCTACTGTTAATGAGGCTTTCGTGTTGGTATGTGAAGTGTTATTGTGGTTGCTTTTATCATCACCAACTTATTCATTAAAACTTTCTTTTGGGTTCCATGGAGACTAATAATATCGGTGGACTAATAAGATCAAGAACCTTATACAATTTTGATTCTTTAGTTTTTCATATTTCTGCATTCCAAGGATGAGGAGAATAACTTCTATTAAAAATAAGTGAAAAATATCCCTAAGCAAGAAGCACCAATAAGTTTGGTTAGGTTGAAGCTAGAGTGAACAGAAATTGTAGAAACAAAGTTTCAAAAAAAATATATATATGACCTCTCTTGTGATACTTAAGGTGAGCATATAGATTATAAGAATTATTGAATTGGATCCCAGGAGTTGGGATAAAGTTAATGACGACGAGGGTTTGCACGATTCTTATAATTTTGGCATTTTAGCCGTCAAAATTTTTGTTGTTTGGTTGAGCACAATTGTAAAAATGGTGACTATGCACCTAAGATGCTAAATCTAATTTAAGCATGAAGTATGCACTTGACCCACAATCTTAAAATAAGTTGCAAACTTCGGATGATTATTGTTTCTTTTTTTCTTAGGTTATTTTTTTTTAGTTAAATCAACTTTTTCTAATCCCAGTAGTTTCGTCGAACAAGAGTTATGCATTATTGAAATGACAGTTCTCAGTGAACCTTCTCTCAAACAAAGATGGTAATGAATGAATCTTTTTGATATCCAAAATAGTATTCTAGGATAAGGGGCTGACTAACCACAACACAACATTATAAAATTATAATTACTTGAGATATATAAAAGCCTTTATAGGTGGATTTTGACCCATGCAATACAAATTATTGCCTTCTGGCTTTCCTGGTGTGGATTAAAGATTAATTCAATGAGCCTGATCTCCTTAAGAACTGAAGGAATATGTAATTTTGATTGTGTTCACGATATCTTAACTAGAGAATGACACGAAATCAAAGGAATTTTCCACATAAATTTGGGAAAACAAATCTTTTCTTCAATAACACAAAATAATATAATCCGATCACATCAAGATAAACTCCTACAATTCGAGAGGTTTGCAATCTCTCCCAAACGCTAATCCCAAGACTCAATTCAACAATCTCATAGTATGCCCTAACCCTAACTTATTAAGCCCTATTTATACTAAAGAACAATAAATAATAAAAAAAACTAAATTGCTCATAGGTGCCAGTCTAACATTACTCGCCTCCCAAAAGAATACCTTATCCTCAAGGTGCAAAAAAATGAAACTGCTATTGGATCAAGTTATATGGCTCCCACTCATAAACTGACTTGAGTTTGGCTCTCACCGTCAACAATTAATTGAAATAAGTGATGGGTCATTAATACTGCCTGAGAATTATGCTTAATCCATAGCCTGAAGCTTCGGTCTCTACAATGAAAGGTTGACTAAAATCCGATAATGCTCGCACTGGTATACTTGTCATGACATTCTTTAATTTTTCAAAAGTCTGGGTCGCCACCATCTTCCACTGAAAGTTATCCTTCTTCATTTCTCTGTTGACGACCACACAGTAAAATGAAAACCCTTCATGAATTTCCGATAGTATTCGAAGTCCTAGATATTCTCTCAACCCCTTCAAGATCTTATGTAATGGTCACTCGAATATAATTGTCACCTTCGATGGATTCACCAACACAAAGGCCTTGCACGTACTTGGGTTATCGTGAAGCACCTCCTATCTCGTCTCTCTCTTGAATTCTCCAATTGTGTTAAAATCAGTCCCTTACAAACTACCCTGCTCTTATGTACTTGCCTCACTCCCATCATTACTCATGAACCATTCTGTCGGTTTCTCAACCACTGCGATTTTCTGTTCCAGGACAAAATTCTTCAAATCAATCTTCTAATCCCGAATCGCACACCACTCCATTTTGCCTACTTCCGCTTGTTCCAAACATCCAAATGTCGTACAATGCCCTCCAGATGCTGTCGCTTGAATCCCCTTCCGACTCATTCTCTCTTTCTTATATGTTTTGGTTTGTACCGGGATTTAGAATGTCTCACCATTTCTTCCAAGTGTTTAGCATCCGTACTTGACACTGTTACTCAATCCTGTGGTAGGCGGTTTTGTGTGAAATTTCATGATTTTCTTCATCATTTCTTCGAAGGTCGTGAATCTCCCCTCCATAATTTCCTCCATAGATTAGAGTTGGCCCTCCATAGATGAGAAACACTTTTCTATTTTCGATATGATTTGGATCATGTCTCTCTCTAATTTCTCCTCCTAATCCTCTTTTTTTTTGTTTGACATTACTCCAAGGATGATTTCTGATCACGAAAGCGGAACTTTTATTTGTTGTGATCTCGTTGTTGCTCGAATCTCAACTGTACCGCGAGGCCGTAAGCTGCGATTGTGTCTTTGGCTTCCCATTTTGCTCGAATCGCAATTGTATCGCGACTAGGGCATGTTAGATCCTGCCCTTGCTTCCCTGCACTCGCCGACATCCCTTATTCTTCGTAGCTAGCTCCAATCGCGACCATATCATGAGATTCACCTCTACACCCCAACTATAATTCTTGTTTTATTAGGGTTCGATCATGAAGGACACTATATGCCTCAATCATGATCGAGAGGCTTCCCAACTCGTGATTCCGCATATCTGTACGCCACAATCCAGTTGTAGGCTTGCCAACTCACTAGAATTGCGACTGTTTTGTTAGGTTAGGTCACGCCGCTATCCCATCGGCTTCACTACTAGCTCGAATCGTAGAAATTATGTCGAATGTCTTCCCCGAATCAAATGCTCTAATACCAATTTGATAAAAATCAAAGGGAATTTCCACACAAATTAGGGAGAACAAATCTTATCTTTAATAACACAAAACAACACAATTTGAATATATAAATATAAACATCTACAATTCAAGAGGTAGACGATCTCTCCCAAATCCTAACTCTACACCTAAAATTGGAGAGGTAGGCAATTTTCCCAAACTCTAATCTTATGAATGAAGACACCAATCACACATGTCCTTATAAATCTAATAAGCTGTATTTATACCAAATAATAATAAATAATAAAAGACTAAATTTCCCATAGGCTTCGATCTAAATGAGGCTTAAAACATTTATGGAAGTCTTCTAGTGCAGTCTTTTTTTTTCTTAAACAAAATATATTGACAAGATAATGATACGAGTTCAACAAAGACATTTACAAAGAAAATTCGGAAGATAAGGAAAAAGATATATCATCACAAATAAGATATAAAATACTAATTTTTGCCTATTTTGATACGAAGAACTTGAATTCTCGTATTCACAAGAGAGTTGATGTTTTGAATGTTCCGATCAAAATAAGAAGTTTACTGTGATAATATTAAGGCATTTCAAGAACTTTTGTAATATGCTCGGTGATAATATCAATATTTGATGAAGTGTCTAACATTAAGGAGCTAGTAAGAATTGAAACACCAACCACTATCCGAGAAGAGAATTTAATTTTCTTCATATATGGGTGTAGAATCGAATTGTTAGAAGGGGGTCTTCCACTAAAGGGATCGGAGGAGCATTATGAACACCAAATGGAAGTCCTTCGTCTGAAGTTTAGGATTTCTCATCTCATGGTAAACCTTAAAACACTTAGTGAATTTTCATTTTAAGTTTGACAAGTGATGCAAGAAAGATATTTTCAAAACTCACTTTTGACTAATATCCTGACGATGGAGACCAAGTCCAAACCTTGTAGAAAGGGTAATTATATCTAATTCCATAAAAGGCTCTAGTCACAAATGGCCTAGTAAAATATGCTATTCAACCATCCATCTATAAAGGCTTTTTAAAAATTGATGCCAAGGAGAATAATTTAGATTGCATTGAAGTATTGCAGAGAAGCCGTGGATTTGAGATCCAAATATGAGTGATAGGTTTCACCAATTAATTAAAATGGGGGGACTATTTTAACATGTGCATCGAAAGCCCGTAGATATAGTATGAACTTCATGATGTGGGTCTAATTTAATCTGTCTAAAGAAAGCCTTATGATGACATGTCATTATTTGATGAACCTAACGGTTTGACTCATTTCTGGTTTGTGATGGGTTCACCTTTTTCATTGCGAGTTTCTTTGTGAGTGTTAGAGAGTGACATGAGAGAATTGGCTCATATATTCTTTTTGTATCTCCATTGTTTTATTTCTTTTCTTCTCTCTTTATCTCAAAACTGTTACATATTTTGCTTTCTCTTATCAAATTCAATTGACTATCTGCTATTAAAGGTCACACATTTAAACCTTCAATGGGCAGTTTATTTCATTTTTGTACACAAAAAAAAGTAGAAATTAAATTACTATTTTTAAATGTGTTGGCTTTCCACAAATAAACCATTTGAAATTAAATTATAAAATCGATTTATGAGGTATATTCGGCTTGAATCTAACTTTAAATGATTGATGGATCTAGTACAAAAGAGCAAAATGTGGTAATAGAGAATTATCTAAGTAACGCAGATACAAATATCGAGACAAAGGCACGGCACGTAATATGAGGATACAATATAATTGAAAAAAATAGAACACGACACGTCATTGACACATATTTATATTTAATTAATTATTCATATTAAAAGATAATTAGGAAATTTATATACAACAACAACAACAATAATAAAAGTCTAATAATAATTAGGAAATTTATATACAACGACAACAACAACAATAACGAAGCGTAAATCCCACTACGTGGGGTCGGCTACATGAATCCTTTTTCTCCATTGCGTCCTATTTAGTGTCATATTTTCATTTAGTTCTAGTAAATTAAGATCATTTTTAATACAATAAGCCCAAGTCTTCCTAGGTCCAAAGGAAATTGGATGTCCAAAGGAAATTGGATGGAGGATTGCAAAAGGGCAAGATAATTACTGTTATGTCTTGTGCAGTCCTTGATTGAAGACTATGTCTTGAGCTTGCATTCGATCATGATTGATGATTAAAGCATGTGAGGTGTGGATTGACCTTACTCATGGGTTGGTCCCCAGTTATTATATTGACTGATCCATACGGAACTCTCAAAGTGAAATCTTTGTTAGCAAGTATACTTGTGTTTAATATCAAACGCTACTAATTGTTAACCCTAAGCCTGAATTTTCTTTAAATGAATATATGCATTGCATGCATCATAATAAAAGTCTAATAATAATTAGGAAATTTATATACAACAACAACAACAACAAAGCGTTAATCCCACTACGTGGGGTCGGCTACATGAATCCTTTTTCTCCATTGCGTCCTATTTAGTGTCATATTTTCATTTGGTTCTAGTAAATTAAGATCATTTTTAATACAATAAGCCCAAGTTTTCCTAGGTCTACCTCCACCTTTCTTAACACAAGTTGAATCTAAAACATCTACTCTCCTAGTCGGATCCGGATCATTAGATGGTCGACGTTTAATGTGACCAAACCATCTAAGACGACTTTCTCTAATTAGGAAATTTATATACGTAGTACAAAACTCTTATGTATTTACATATCTCACACTTAAACTTTTTATTTACATACATAGCACTTTAGTGCTTTAAACCTTTACATATAATGGTGTATTTCATTTTTAAAAAGTAATAATAGTGCTATTTTTGATGTGATATTAAAGATTTGAGCTACATGTGTAATATGAAAGCTTAGGTGTGGGGTGTGTAAACACACAAGTATTGTGTGCTGCTATGTGTGTAAATGCCCCTAAATAATTTTCCTTAGCTAAGTATGTAGGTGAACAAATGTATTCGACAAAAACTTAATTCTCATTCAAACAATGGTTGTTCATGTTTGTTTAGTTACATAAATGAATAAGCCTGAACAAAATTTTAAAATTTTGTCATATAAATCGAAAAGTTTAAACACCATTTAACTTTTCAATTTATGTTTGTGAAAATACTTGTTTCTATGAATTCCATAAAATGTTTACTTAATGCTGATTTATTCTATATTCTTGTAGCAATTTTCTTATATCTTATGAGCTGTAATAATTATGTGGATTGTCAGAGGTACAAATATGATGAAAATATCAAATAAATAATTAGATATATAGGTTTTTTTTTTATGATATTCAAATTTCAGCAGACAATTTAAATACTAGCCAGTGAATTATAAACAATTTGATTAAAAATCCATTGATGTCTAGTGGTAAGGTCATATGATTAAATCATTAGCATTAAATATTTAATTTGTTAGGCTTAATTAAAACTTGATTATGTCTCGGACTCAATAAAAATAAATAAATAAATAGGCTTGAGCAAGATTTTAAAACTTGGTTCGTGTTCAAGCTCAGCTCAAATTTAATAAAGAAAATGAACAAATATGTGTAAGATGGTGCTTAGCTCAGTTGTGTTCATTTGCAACCCTACCTAGCTGACGCTCACAACTTCTTATAAATAAATTTTAAGCATGCTTGCTTTCATGGAATGGATATTATGCGCTACATGTTTTTCAACTATGTACTATGCAGAGATGGCGGTGAATTATCAACTAGGGATTTGCAGAAAATGGTTCAAGCATTACCACAATACAGCGAGCAAATCGATAAGCTTTCCCTTCATGTCGAGGTTTGTTGTGTTATGTGCCATTTAGTTAGCTAATGTCAAGCATTTTCAAATATTTTATCTATTGTTAAATGGCATTTGTCGGACTCATGGCTATTGTTCTTTCTTGTGAAGTACTTTATCAATTCTTTTACTGTTATAAGCAATAATATTTTTAGAAATTTTATTCATTATATTCATATATATATATATCTATTTTGCTATCATTTGAATGAAAAATTGAGTTGGTTGCGCTTTGGATCACTTAAAGCAATTATTGGATCCTCTGCAAGTCCTGATAAATTTCTTTTATATCACTTTTCAAGTATTTTTTTTATTTGATTGGCAAAAATTCAACTTACTGCGTTGTTGACACAACTTTGAACCGATAGTTGCAAATTTTTTTAGATGCCATGTTTTTATTTGTTTTATCTAAAGGACGATCTTTTGCATTGTGCACTTTTTCGAAATTAGCCAAAAAATGCAAAGCTTGTCAGAAATAAAAAATGTACGGATCACTGTTTTTGTTCAAATTTCTATTTTGCTAAATTTGGTCTGTAAATCGGTAATTTAGGTATAAGCATTCCTTTTGCTTTATTTTAATTCAATATGGGCCAGATATGCGTATAAAATGGTATTTCTTCTGTTTATGTCACATCAATTTCTTTCTTTGTGATAGCGGGTGATGCATGGTTCAATTCTTTTAAATGATGCTATTGTTATTCTGTTAGTTCAATTCTTTTAGATGATGCTATTGTTATGCTGTTAGGATGAAAAGATTGTAAATATTTTTAAATATTTCACATGTGCTATCTTGAACTGGTTCATGCATCATTATCATCACCATCCTTCTCTTTACCTCCTCCCTCTGTAGAGCACACTTGCAAGCATGGATTTGAGGTTTGATAGATTGCCCTAATATAAAATTTTGGGAAATATAGGGTGTATTTGGGGCAGCAGTGCGGTGGCGGGGCAGTGTTGCACCGTAATTTTTTTGTTTTGGCAAAACTTACTTTTTCAAAAAGCTGCAGCCAACAGCTGTGTTTTTCCACTAAACCCGACTTTTTCAAAAACAAAATTCTTTTGTTATAGCCACCGCAGCTTTTGAACAGTAGCTTCTTTCTTAGCAACTTCACGGTTGCTTCTTTAAACATCCGCAGTTGCCCCAAACATACCCTAAGTGTGATGGTTGCTAGAAAGCTGCTGTTCGAATTTTTAAATTTTTTTTTATTTTTGTAATCACCACCGGAATTTTTTGAACCACAGTTTCTTCTGCAATAGCTTCACAGCTGCTTTTTTCAAATAGCTGCAACTGCCTCAAACAGACCCTTGTAGCCACGTGAAACAACAACCGAAGGAAACAAGTGAAAAAGAAAAAGCCACGTGAAATAGAATTCTGAAAATTCTTTCAGCAATCAAACAACAATGGCTGAATCTCTGTTCAGCGCAAGTAACTAACCACCTGAAACTTTTGGGATACAACAAGAATCACCCAAGTTATTCTAAAATAGAAAAACTTCTTCTAAAACAATCTGTCTTTCTCCTCCTAATAGCGGTTATTTATACAATAAAGCTAAGGCCCAAACAGCCAACTCCACACAATCGAACCGGGACTGCCAAAAAAACGAAAACGCTAAACCGAGACTGCTAAACATAATCCAGACCTGAAATGACAGTTTAACCTGAAATAAAATAAACTGAAACCGAAACAGACAAACATTATTAAAACATTAAAGCTCTTGCATCATTCCCCTATATTAGGAGGTGGTTTAGATTCTTGGGTAGATCAATTTGATAGGCATTGTCATTAATTTTTTTGATAATTCCAAAGAGTCCATCAGCATGTTGTTTGAGTTTGCAAATTTTTCTGGTGAGAACCTTTCTTTTCTACATACTGGCGTGACTTATTGGTCTGATTTTGGCAACGGGAATTTTGTTTAGTTATCCTTTCTCTGACTAGTTGATGCAATTGCTGTAGTTCTTGGTCGTGATGCTCACCATCTGGACTATAAGGAGAAGCAAATTGTTGTGCAATAAGATTAATCAAAGTTGTTGGATTTGGGAACCATACAAAATTTCAGGACTTTTCCCAGTAGTTTGATTCCGGGATCGATTAAAAGCGAACTCCACTTGTGCAAGGGATGAGATCTTACTGCTGTATGTTCTTTCCAACAAAGCAATGCAGTAAATTACTCAAAATATAGTTGATTGTCTCCATCTGGCCATCGATTTAAGGATGGGCAGCTGCAATAAATTGTAGTTTAGTTCCGAACTTTCCCCTCGAAGTACTAAAAAAGTAACTCTGAAATTTGAGTTCTTTATTAGAAGGAATGGTCTTAGGGATTCAGTGTAATCGCATAATCTCGTTGCATTATAGATTTGCAATGTGTGTGTCGTCCAGTCTTAGTGCATAGCATAAAGTGAGCCATTTTAGAAAAACGATTCACTATCACCAGAATGGATTTTTGTTGCAATGTATCCGAGACAACCCAATCACAAAATCAGTAATAACATAAATCCATGGAGATTCAAGAATCTGCAGAATTGTATACAATCTGTGGTTTTGACCAATAGTTTTAGCAATTCAACAAGTTTGGCATTGTTTGATGAAACTATTCACCTCTCATCACATTATGGTCAATAAAAATTTTCTCGAGTAAAACCAATGTTTTGTCTTCGCTAAAATGATCAACTAAAACTTCTTTATGACATTCAGATATTAAATCCAAACATATGGAGCATTGTTGTATGCATAATCTGTTTCCCAAAAATAGATATCCATTCTTGGGAGTGCCCCTTGTTGTCTTGTTGTTTCAGCCACCCATAATCGCTGCCGCTCGCTGCCGCTCCTCACCCACAACCCTGAAACCCCTTCCCTATCTTGTTGCTACCCCACCAAGCCCTCTAACCTTCACTACCTTCACCCGTGATCTTCCTTAACTAGACGGCTACATGTCGTGTGTGTTGTACGTTTTCTTTCAGGTGTGTTTGATTGTAACCGCCCTTTTTCTTCCAGTAATAATATGTTTTTCTTAATGTCTTCTGGGTTAACTCTAGTATTATTTTGTATTAGAGCTAGACTAACTCTAGTTCTATCATTGGGATTTCTAGAATCTGCCTTACCCTTTCAAAAATTTTCTTTTATAGTCCCCAAATTATAGCCAAAATTTTGACCTAATTTTAATTTTCTCTTGCTAATTTCTAATTCAGAAACACTAAATCAAATTTTACCCGATCTTTTACTTCCCACTTCACACTCTAGCCATGTCACCAAAGAGATACATGCCCGAGCCTAATCAGAAAGAGATACAACGAGAGATCTACAGACTTCAACGGAGGCTTGCAAACATTTAGAATGAAAGCCAGGGGGAACACACCCTTGGCCGTGATCTGGAGAGTCGAATATGAAGATAATACGGGAGATATATCACCAGTTTCTACTAACTAATGTCAGACAAAATGTTCAGAACTTAGCTTCAGAAGTGGAGGGACAAAATCACCGAGCGACCAACCCATCTAATAGGAAGAGTTCAACCTCATGATCTTACACTGAGAGTACACCCAGAAGAGTATCGAAGATTAGGGCTGTAAACGAGCCGAGCTTGAGCGAGCTCAGGCTTGGCTCGTGTTCGGCTCGTTCGAAATAGCTCGTGTTTGAAATCGGCTCGTGTTCGAAATCGGCTCGTGAACAGTGTGTTCGTGTTCGACTCGATTTAAATATTCGTGTTCGTGTTCGGCTAGTGTTTGGCTCGAAATTGGCTCGTTAAACTAAAATTAAGAAAAATAGATGTAAAGTGTGTG
This sequence comes from Phalaenopsis equestris, assembly GCF_001263595.1. Lineage (NCBI taxonomy): Eukaryota > Viridiplantae > Streptophyta > Magnoliopsida > Asparagales > Orchidaceae > Phalaenopsis > Phalaenopsis equestris. Next base: position 34,433 of record NW_018164741.1, on the reverse strand, counting down.
ATTCGAATCTGGATCAAATCTATACAAAAGAAGACACTAACCACATTGCTACATGAGGTGTTATGATTTAAAATTAGACATAAATATATATAATATATTATTATATAAATAATATATGCAATATATTGTTATATAAAATTTTTTTTCGAGTCATTTCGAGCCGAACACAAGCGAACAAACTGTTGTTCGTGTTCGGCTCGTTTACATTTCGGGCTTAAAAATTTGTTCGTGTTCGGCTCGTTAGGCTTAACGAGCAAGCCAAACACGAGCTGCTTAACGAGCCGAACACGAGCTGTTCACGAACAACGAGCCAAATTGACAGCCCTATCGAAGATGACCCCACCAGAGGAAACACTGATTCAGAGTGGGGAACATGTGGAACCGATCTGCATCTGTAACGCAACAAAGAAATCAGACTGCACAGCCAGGGTGATCTGTTTCACTGAGCAGGTTCTTGAAAAATTGGGTAATGACGCAATAGACACTGAAGATGGTGAGAACATAAAGGAGGAGGACCAACTTCCAATTGAGGAAAGATGCACATAGTTGTAGTTGAGCTCGTGGGAGAGACTTCAACCGACTTCACGGTAAGTGTCCAAGACAATTTTGAGTTCAAGAAACTGACACTATAGACATGACAACCCCGGATAAGAGAATTCAAACCATTTAGATCTATAGACTCATTTTTGAGTTGTCCCTATTGAGGGAGGTCTAACATGTTAGAAATGGGGCCATTTTGTGCCACGTGGAAAATTATACGGAATTATTCAAATGTTAGATTCAGTTTAGCATGGTACTCATCATTAGATGTCTAGACTTGAGAGATGAAATCCAGCCTTGAAATTTTTTCTTGGTAGCTTGATGGGGAAAGAAATTCTTCAATTGAATCCAGTTCCTATCAGTGGAGAAGAGGTCCCTCTTGAGTAGTTGCTAGTGAGCATTCTTCAATTGAATCCAGTTCCTATCAGTGGAGAAGAGGTCCCTCATGAGTAGTTGCTAGTGAGCGTGGTGTAGCATGCCACAGATTTTTCCTAAGCGTTGATTTCTCCATTTCGCTAAGTAATATAAGTGGAAGAAGAAGCTTTCAGACTTAAGTGCTCAAGAGTTATATTGCGGGAACCTACATCTATGTGAAGCATCATGTCACAAACTAACTTTTCTCTAGTTACCCGTGCTGCTTTAGTGCTATTCTTTAGCACTAAATCAACCAAATAGCACTCGAACCCTCTCTAGTTACCCGTGCTGCTTTAGTGCTATTCTTTAGCACTAAATCAACCAAATATCTCTCACAACACTTGGACTTGTAAGCACAAAGCACTCTAAGAAGAAGAGTAGGGAGAAGTATTGGAGAAATGAACACTTCACTTAGAAAAAAATTATAAAAACCCTTGAATGCTTGGAAGCTTGGATGCTTTCTTATGTGATTACAAATGAGGGTAGGGGCTCTTACTTATAGCCCTCTCCAAGCCCAGGGAACATTCTAGAATACATTAGATTATTCTAGTTTTTAGAGAGTTCTATACTCCTCTCTTATGTACATACATAGTCATAGAAATTTCTAGGTTACTCTTAAGAATTCCTTGGAGCTTTTCCGTTTAGCATTCTCCGGAATGTGGTGGATTTTTCTAGAGTCCCTTAGATGCCTCTCTATATTCTAGCTTTCTCAGAAGTTTCCATTCCATGAGGGTCTTCTGAATCTCTAGAATGTGGCGGAGCGTGACACTCTTCCTCACTTAAGCTCACAATGCCTTTATTGCGACTTCCTTTTGGCACTCGAACCCGCTTCCTTTGTTTGCTCTTGGAAAACTTGAGTTCTTCCTTCCTGGTTGGCAACTTTGTCCTTGGCTCTAGCCTAATCCAATGATCTTTTCCCTTTCTTAGTGGTAGAGCCTCCACCACTTCCCTTGGCATACCTCCTCGAGGCTTCTCTTCTTCATCCGAGTCATGAAGAACAACCAGGTTGCTCCCCTTGTCTTGTGGAATGCCTTTCTCGAATTGGATGATCGATAGCATTTTGGCTTCTTGCTTGTTAGTCCTCATTATCTGTACTAAACAAGCTTGGTTGTCTTCTATGATGCACATGCTATTGGCAAAGGGCATTGGGAATGCCCTTGCTTGATCCTAGAAGTTCATCCACAGGACAATTTTAAAATCATCCATTGGAATAACAGAGAAGTCTATGATACCTAACCATGTTCCAATGCTAGTCTTTACTCTTCTGACTATTCTGTGGATTGACCTTGCTGTTGAATTGACGACTTTGATGGATCGTCCTCCACTCATCCGCAAACCCAACCTCTTTGCTTCTTCCACGGAAATGAAGTTGTGAGAAGTGTCTATGTCCACCATTGCTCTAGTGATTTTCCCACTTATTATCATCTCCACAAAGAGTAACCCCTTTCCTTGAGGTTTTGTTGGAGCTTGCATCCCATTCAGCAATTGTTTAGCCCAACTTGTGTCGTCATATCACTTCCCTCTTCCTCTTGATGGCTTGCTAAGAGAGAGTTTAGGGTCTTCTTCTGAGGGCAATCTCTTGCCCAATGAGATCCTCCTTAAAGGAAGCAGTTGTTATGTGATTTGGCTTTGTCATATCTAGGCTTCCATTGGTCTTTCGCCTTGGATGTAGTCGATTCGGGGCGAGTCTCCTCCTTATGTTGATTCTTGTCTTCCCTCCTTTGACATGGATGCCCTTCTTTTCTTTTGGTTTTGTAGACTCTTTTGTATAGTTGACCAAGCTTTCCACAACGGCGATGACACTAGCGAGATCTTGTGCTCCACGCCTTATAAGCTAAGTCTTCACCCATTGTTGGAGTCCATCTATGAAGTTGAAAAAAGCATCCCTGTCGACATGAGAATTTCAAGAACCAGACTAGTAAACTCCGTAATATATTCTCGAATTGATCCCTCTGCTTCAGCCTTCGTAATTGGGCTCTAGCCTCATCCTCCGTATTTTCTGGATAGAACTCTTCTTAGCTCTCTCTTAAAGTCATCAAAGGTAGATATAGTGCACATACCTTTCTCAATATCTTCACGTTTTCTCCACCATAGGATAATGATGTCTGAGAGACGCATAGTAGCAAATTGTATTCTTACCTCATCATCTGTAATCCTCATTGCTCCAAAATATTGCTCCAGTCCCCATAACAAGTTGTTCACTTCCTTTGCATTGCGAACTTCCGCAAAAATCTTTGGTTTTGGAACTTCGATCCTCTTGGCTTCTAGAGTATGATAATTGATGGTTGTCGCGAGTGCTCTTTTGCATAGCGAGATATCCCCACGAATTTCCTCCAAACTAGCACGCATGTTGCTCATCTCTTCTTCATGGGCTCTTCGTACTTCTTGGAGCTCCCCTATCAAGTCCTCCCGCATCTTAGCCATTTGGTCCCTTAAGGACTCCTCCAGTTGGAGCATCATACCTCTGATCGTAGAATGGATGGTGATGTCCTCCTCGAGTCTATCAACCCTTTGGCCAAGACTCTCTATCTGGGTCTCCACGTCATTCATTGTCTCCTCCACCCGAGCAAGGCGCGAATCAAAGTCATGCATGTTCTCCTTGGACCTCCCATGTGGTTTGGATGCGGCTGGGTCTTGTTGCTCCTAACGAGTTTATTCTTGTTGAGATGTTTCCACATTAGTGGTTTTGGACTCCATTACGTGCTCTTTAATGCTCTTTGACATACATTCGAACCGAAACTCTGATACCAACTGTCACGTACTAACTTTTCTCTAGTCATCCATGCAGCTTTAGTGCTCTTCTTTAACATTAAATCAACCTAATATTCCTCACAACACTTGGACTTGTAACCACAAAACACTCTAAGAAGAAGAATAGAGAGAAGTATCGGAGAAAGAAATACTTCTATAAGAAAGAACAATTACAACCCTTGAATGCTTGGAAGCTTGGATGCTTTCTTAGGTACCCCCCTCCAACTTCTTTCTTTCCCTCCTTCCCTTTTTCCTTCCTTTGCTCCTTTCCCCCTATTTTCTTTTCTTTCTCCCCTTTTCTTCCTCACCTTTCTTTTCTCTCCCCTCAACTTTACTTTTTAAGCACTTTCCTATTTTAAATCCTCTCCAAAAAACCTGAAATTCTAATTTTATTCTTCTTCTTTATTTTAAAACCCCTTCCTAAAATTTGAAATCTCTTTTTGTTCTCTTTGCTTATTTTAAAATTCTTTCCTAAAATCTGAAATATCTTTTTATTCTCTTTACTTATTTTAGGAGCCTTTCCAAAAATCTGAAATCTTTTTTATTCTTCTTTCTTATTTTAAAAGTCTTTCCAAAATCTGAAATATTTTCTAAGTCAAGCATCGTTATAAACTGGAGGTGATGTGTTTAGAGTTGGGGGTCTTGTTTTTGATATCTGAAATCAGGTTTTAGCCTTTTATATTCCCCTTCGAGGGTTGTATCCGACGTCGAGGTGATGCTCCTATTGTCCCTCGTCAGAGGTGGTGATCGTCTCCACAGATCCTGGTGGTGCTCTTGCTATAGCTTGACTCCAACGAGATATTTATCTATCCTTCCACCCTTTTTGCTTTTGTCCACCCACTTCCCAGCCCAACAGTTGGCCACCACACCTCTTTCTCAACAACTGCTGGTTGCTATCCTCCCTCCAACCTACTGTCAGTCTTCTCCCAGCATGGCTGCAACTCCTCATACTTCATTCCAACACTCAACTTTCCTTTCTGAACAATCCATTCTTGCTTTCCACTTGCTCAGAATTCCTCCCAGCATTCAGCTGACCCACTTCCAGTCGTCTACCTTGTTGTCCAGACCTTTCCCGTCGCTGCCAATGCTTCACCGTTCGTTGTCCATCCTCTTAAAGTGCTGATGAGCATTCTCCACTACTAACCCACCTTCCCAACTTGCTACAACCACACTCCCACCTTCCAACCTACCTCCCAACCGCCCGACAAACCTTCCCGCCACTTTAACATGCCGCCTCCCTCCTCCAGTTTACCTTCCAACCCCCATCCACTGGGCCAACCTCCACCACCCTTGGGATATACTTTCAAGGTGTTGGCTTGTGCCTTTGTGTTTGTTTGTCGTTTATTTCATGTTTTGAAGAGTCTTTATAACCGATTTCAAATTCAATAATAATATTTATTTCTTTGTGGTTTGGGCTTTCTTCTACGATATCACAAAATCTCCAAATGTGTTTTAATAGCTTGATATGTGTTTGATTGAATTTGGATTGAACCAATTTTAGTATTATCAGATTCGTCATGTCGAGACGGTCAGTTTGACTATAAACTTGTTAAAATTGGAGCCTTAGATGTTCTTTAATATGAATATAAAACTTTTTTTTGCTAAAAAAATGCCTCGAGATTTATGGCAAATGATAGAATTTATTGATGATGCATGTATAAAGCTGCTTGAAGTTCATCTAGTTTGATCATGAATTTAGAAGTAAAATCAACCTTCCAACGATGTTTAAATTTTTTAAGAGGATCTAAAGTTAAATGCTTTTGTTGATTTAAGTACATGCTAAGTTTTCTAGTTGTTATTGCATGCCAAGTCGTGGAGATTAAATCGTGCTATGCTGACTTAATTCTAGGTTGACCTTACCATACTCAGACCATAACGAAACCACAATGAAATCTACAACAATAACAATAAGATGTATCCATCAATTGAGAGAACTTGTATAAAATTCTGTGTGTGTCGATTTTCTTTTTTGTTTTTTTTAAATAGGGGGCTTTGTGGAATTTACATATGTAGAACAGAATTCTTATGTATTTAAATATCTCACACCTAACCTCTCATCTTTACATACATATCACTTTGTGCTTTAAATTTATACATGAAAGCTGTATTTCACTTTTAAAAAGTGGTAATAATGCTATTTTTTATGTGATATTTAAGATTCGAGTGAAAAAGTGGTAATAGTGCTATTTTTTATGTGATATTTAAGATTCGAGTGTTGTGTGTAGTAAATATGAAGGTTTAGGTGTGAGATATATACATACATAAGAATTGTGTGCTATGTATGTAAATGCTCCTTTTTTTATATTCCATTGGTGATTGAATTAGGTTTCACATATTTTCCCACTGCTACAAATAGTGATGCTTTTCACCGTCTCTGTACAGGAAAGTGATTCATTCATCCCATCTTCTTTGGGATTTGTTCTCAACGGGATATATTTTTCTGCTTAGAATTACAATAGAGGACTCTCTCTCCCTCTCTTTTTCTCCAGCAGGGATTTTCTTGTATTGTGGAAGTTTTAGTTTCTCAGTTAGCCTTGCCTTGTACATACAAGCACTACTACTTTTTTCTGTAAAATGCTTTCATCCTTCCATTTGTGAGACTATTTGTAGCTTATTGTGGCAGATAAAGGAACTTTATGGTATGAATTATTTGTCCTTGTTTATCTGGAGCGAACAACTGAATTTAGATGGTGAATAAGCTTTTTTCTCTCATGTTACTCATGATGTATTTTGATCATTGACAAGTAGTTAATGTTTTCTCACTGAAGAAGTTTATCTTCGCTTTTTTTTTTTTTGAAAAAAAAAATGTTTAACCTTCCCGAATTGTGAGACTATTTATGTTTTCTCTGAACAGAAGCTTTTGAACAGCTTAAACTTTTGTGATATACTGAAAGAAATTAACCTCCATCATATTCATCTAATTCATGCAGATAGCAGGGAAGATTAACAAAGTAATTAGAGAAGCCGGACTTCGTGAACTGGGCCAACTGGAACAGGATCTTGTATTTGGAGATGCTGGAACAAAAGATCTGATCAATTTCTTAAGGACAAATCAGGTTATCATGCAGTAATTTTCAAATGAACTAAAATTTTATAACAATTTATGTTACTGTACATGTAAATTACCTTAGTGCACAGGATGTGACGCCTGAAAATAAGCTCCGATTATTGATGATATTTGCGGCTATATATCCTGAGAAATTTGAAGGTGATAAAGGGGAGAAGTTGATGCAGGTTATTTATCCCACTCGAGCATTTCAATTAACATGATGCATATAAATTCTCCCTGCATTGATAATAAGATGCATGTTTTAGCATTTCATTATATTTATTTATTTATTTGGAAGAGTTGCGGCTTTGCTTTCTTTTCGATTATGTGTATCAATGAATTTAAAGCAGTCTTTTTAGCCTTTCTCTAAGCATAAAGTATTTTTTTCAGTCTGAGATGAGACAAATTCCTAGGTGTACGCCATGTTACTTAATTTTTTTGTACGAAGATCCTCTTTTCATTTTTTTAATTACATACCACAGATTCATGTGATTGCGTTGTTTAAATGTTCAATTTCATATCTTTGTCATATAATATTTTGGTTTTTAAAGTACAAATTTTGTGGAATACACTGTTGTATTTTGTTGCATAACGTGGAAAATTGTTGAAACTCCTTTTTTTGAGGTTTTTGTAAACTTTTTTCTAATAGATCGAAATGAAGGTACTAAATTTTTCATGATAACAGGGAGTTTCATCAAACTAGGCAAGTATAATTACTAAGAATTTTTAAATTATTTAACATTTATGATGAACTTACTACACCCAAGAATAATATCCATATTCTTGTAATCATGTTTATTCTGATATGTTGAGAGAAGGTGAAACCATAAAATTGATGAATTTCTAGTTTTTATGAAAAATCTATGGAATAAGTCTATGGGCTTGATCATGTGTTAACTTTTATTTTTATTTTTATTTTTTTGCTTGAAATACTGGATTTTTATAAATTTTTTCTTCTTTTTCATGCGGTTCAGAATATTGCATTGGATCAATTTCAAAGCTTATGCTTTCATCGTGTGAGCTTCTTATTGAAATAATAATAAAGGCGACCAAAAATCTGCCTTGATGCATTTTACGTTATCTTTTTTAGATCTTCCTGTATTTTGGAAGTTTATTGTTTTTTACTGAAAGAAGTAAACTTGTCAATGGCCTTTTAAAGGCTGAAGGTTCCCTTTCATTTCTGGCTGCATTTACACTTTTCACCCTAGAAATATCTTTTTTTTTTCACAAAAATAAAATTTAGGAGCCAATTAAACAAGCATCTTTGGAGTCTGCTTTTGTCATACATTAGCAAATTCATGAGAAGGAAAGTTTTTCCTTTTTAACCAGCTGGCAAGATTATCACCTGATGACATGAATGCCGTGTATAACATGAGATACTTAACATTACCAGACCTCAAAAAGACGTCAGGAGGCTTCTCACTCAAGTTTGAGGTTCACAAGGTGCGTGTCTGAATCTTTTTTTTTTTTTTTTGAGAAATTTACATTCATAGCACACAATTCTTATGCATTTTCCTATCTCACATAAACTTTAATATTTACATATATATCACTTTGGAGCTTTAAAATTGTGCATTAAAAGGTGTATTTCACTTTTAAAAAGTGGAATAGTGCTATTTTGATGTGATTTTAAAGATTTGAGTGCTATACTTGTAAATATGTAAGTTTAGATGTTAGATGTATAAATACATAGGAATAGTGTGCTATGTTTGTAAATGCCTGTTCTTTTTTTAGTTATCATCGGTTTCTCTTCCCTCTACAGCCATGTTGTCGACTAATTCATTTTTTTGATATTTTTGGATGATAAAAGAAGCAAGCTGCTAGGAAAGAAAGGACTGATGAAGAAGAGACTTGGCAACTTTCACGGTTTTACCCTGTTATAGAGGTACATACTGCATTTATGTTCGTCTTTATTTTATACCAAGCATGGAATGGTTCCTAGACTTCTCCAGGCGTATATTAATTCTTTTTTTTTTTAATAATTTTGATTCTTCTTTTTCTTAACCATGACGGCCTTAAGTTTTCAAATTGTTCGGTTAGTGCAGATGACTTTTCTGGCTGTTCTTATTTTTTAGGAAGAATTGTATGCATGCCACACGATTCTGCTGTATTTACATTTCTAATACCTTAACTTCAACTTTTTCTTGTTGTCACTTTATATATGCATAAAAAGAAGCTTTTACCTTTTAAAAGTTGAAGTGGTGATATTTTTTATGTGAAATGAAAGATTTGAGTAGTATAAATGTAAAAATTAAAGTTTATGTGTTAAATTTGTGTATACATAAGTACTGGGTGGTATGTATGCTAATGCCTCTAATTTATATATTGCCTACATTAATTCTTTTTATGGTGCTCAATCATCAATCACTTCCTTTTAGGCTACTTTACTGGACTGCATTGTTCTATGATACCAACAGAGTTATCTCTAATGTCAAAAAAAATGCTTGAACTCTCAGTTTTCTTTCTACAAATGTTGATTTGTTGTCAGTAGATCATAATTAGAAACCTTCATTTGCATATTTGATATTATCTTTTTTTCTTTCATCATTATTATTGTTTTCATCATACATGTTCAGTTTCAAATGAATTGCGACAATTTGCCCTGTTATCATGCCTCGACAGGAACTTATTGAAAAACTTAGCAAAGGTGAACTACCGAATAATGAGTATCAATGCATGAATGATCCAAGCCCTTCTTTCCATGAAACATCAAATGGTACACCAGTTCGAACAACTTCCAGTCAACCTGCTCACTCTATGAGATCTAGACGCCCTGCTACATGGGCTCGGCCTCGTAATTCTGATGATGGATATTCGAGGTAATACATAATTAATCTTGTTGCCCACTTGTATTCTTGAAGATATTCATTTGTTTTCCAGCTCTTATCTTAATTTTCAACTGCTAATCTCTGATCCTTTTCAGTGATTCTGTACTAAAATATGCATCTAATGACTTCAAGCATATGGGCCAGAGGATTTTTATTTTTATAATTGGTGGAGCCACTCGATCCGAGGTGATCATTTATTTATATTTCAGTAGTTATAAAATGTTTCAGTACTACACTTTTGGTACATAATTACCTTTAACATTTAAATCTTTTAACAGCTTCGTGTAGCCCATAAACTTACTTCAAAGCTTAAGAGAGAGATCATACTTGGTTCCACAAGTATTGACGATCCTGCACAATTTATAACGGTGAGTTCAGGAACATCTACCACATATATGGAAGCTTATATGAATGACGCGAATTCCACTTAGTGATTATTTTTTGGGAAATTTACATACATAGCTTACAATTCTTATGTATTTACATTACTCATACTAAAACCTCATATTTACATACATAGCACTCTGGTGCTTTAAACCTATGCTTGAAAAGATGTATTGGTAATAATACTTTTTCTGATGTTATATTAAAGATTTGAGGGCTGTGTGTAAATATAAAAGTTTAGATGTGAGATATGTAAATACATTTGTATTGTGTGCTATGCATGTAAATTACCCTTATTTTTCCTTCCCTACGTTACAAATTCTGATTGATTCTTAATGTTAGTTGGTTTTCCTGCGATATTAAACTTAACAGCATCCTTGCATAATTCTTCTAAGAACCAAAATACTTTGTTCTCTTACTATATGCCATTTAAAGTTATCATTCCATTTGTCTCAACAACATCTCCAGTAAACAATTTGGTAGTTTACTAGGCTTTGACATGATTTAATAAATCTGGACAGGGGGAGGGAAAGAGCAAGTGATGTGTTGGGCCAACCTCAGAAGGGTTTTGTTCAAACCTATGATGCACAGATACAAACACGTGGATACTAGCACATGATACTTTTTTTATTAAAAATATAAGAGCCTAATTTGTGACGACACGTCATTATAATGTAAAAGGGCATTTACACACCAGCCAATTCTTATGTATTTACATATCTAACACCCAAGCTTTGCTTTTATATTTATACCACACAAATATTTCATATCACATCTAAAATACCACTATTTTAACTTTTAAAAGTGATGCATAAGTAAAATGGGATATACACGAACTTTGAAGTTTAATTGTTAGATATGTAAATACATAAGAATTGAGCATATATATGTAAATCTTCCTAATATAAATAAAAAAATAGATTAAAATGAAATAAATAGAACATTAAGAACAATAAAAAATAGTTGATAAAAAATTTTAAAACTTTAACATTTAAAAGCTATGGCATTAAGAACAATAAAAAATAGTTGATAAAAAATTTAAAAACTTTAACATTTAAAAGCTATGGGATTCATAAATATTTTTCAGCATATGATACAAAAAAATAAACAGCAAGTGTCTTGTTTTACATCAACACATTTAGTTTTAAATATATTTAAAATTTTAATATTAAAATATTGTTATAAAGTTTTAATTTATTAATTTAAAACATGGATATTCGACTTGTGTATTCCTTTTTAAAATATTATTTGAACCTGACACTTATATGTTATATCCCACGCATAACGATGCCATGTTGGAGGCGTGTGTCCATGTCCGATAAGTCGACACTATACTACTCCTTAATCAGGAGTGTTGGTGTGTCATAGGTCCAAACGTGGTGTAGGTGAATAAATCAGGCCACTACGTTGCTTTATATATTATGCTCACATATCTATGGTTAGGCTAGCCTTTTGAAAGCAAGCAATGGTTTGGGTTCTATTTGGGGCAATATTTTGTTTCTTAGATAACTACCTTATTTCTGTTTTTTTATAGTTTTTTTGCTGCTTGTTAGATTTTTCCATGATCTTTTTTGATGATTTTTAGAAATTTCCAGAAAGAAGAAATTTTATAATTACTCGTTATCTTTTAAAAAAATCTAAAAAGAATTGTGTAGGGGTGTGCACTATGATAAATCTAATAAATTGAACCGAACCGAACCGAACCGAACCATTTTATTGATTGGGTTTGGTTCTTAAAGCAACTGTTCGGATTACGGTTTTAAATTTTGCATATTTTGGTTTACGGTTTACGGTTTACGGCTCGGGTTAAAAAAAAAAAAACCGAACCGACCGAAAACCGCGTCTATATAAGCGGAACCGCGACGGAAGGAGCGAGTGAATTGTGATGAAGGATCATTTTTACTTGTATGATTGTATTTGTATGTGTTTTTTTTTTTTAATATATCAAAGATTTAAATTTTGGTTTATGTAGAACCAAACCGATCAAATACAGTAAGACTGGTTCGGTTATTGAAGAATTTTTTATTCGATTGATTGGATCATGAATTTCTGTTTGCTAAATCTTCAAACAGATTCATCCTAACCGACCGATTGCACACCCCTAGTTATGTGATTGCTTTTATGACCAAATGGACATTTAATTGTATCGAATTTGGGCCTGGACTGTGAAGCCCCCTCAATTGTCAATGTTCTACTTGCTAGGAACATCAAGACATGACGAGTTCAAAATCTCTCCAAATCTTTCTCCGAACCCAAAATATGTTTGGTTTGGTCAATTAAGAATAAAAAGTTTATCAACTGGCTGGTAATAAAAATCCCATCAGTAACACCTTCACTAACAAATTTGGTTGTCTTAGTAGTTTGTCTTTTGAAGTGCACAAAACTAATGCCTCTCATATGAAAGGTTTTATATTGAAGATGTGACTGCTTATATTTATGGTTGTAATCAAACCGAGTCTGTCATAGTATGTCGTGGTTTGGACTTGGCGATATTATAAGTTGCTCATATTCTCGAGCTTGAGTCGGGCTTTCACATAAATGTTTATACTTTGTTTGTTTAAATTTTTTAGAAATTGTAGTTAACTTGTTGTCATGACCCTGTTCGGGTTTTGGAATTTAACCAAAGCGGGTACAGATGATTAGACAATGAAAATTAAAATTTTCTATACTCATTTTTTATAACTAACATTTAAAAAATGAAAAATTCACTAAAGAAAGTAAATTAAAACAGTACAGTTAAATTTACCTCATTACTGGTTGTCTACGCCATCTATAAACACTTTCTCTTCAATTATTCATCGTTTAATCTGATAATTTAAATGTGAAATGATAGTTTAAACAATAGTAAACTAAACAAAGCTAGTAAATACTCATACTATTAAACTAAAATAATGTAACAAAATGAGAACAATATGCATCATAGTAAGAAATACTATAAAACAATATAAAAACAACAGACAATTTATTTTGTTAAATTGATTTTTCACGATAGTTCAAAACTTTCAATGTGTTTTATCATATCAATAAATATTTATATCATTTTATATATGTACAGCCGTCATACGAACACCGTCTAAAATTATGTCATTTAAGACGCATCAATATCAATAACCTTTTCCATTGATGTGGACCACTATTTTAGCGTCCCTCCAGCACCATAAAATTGTGAACTTTATCATAACCAATCAAAATTGTAAATTCCATTCTTATTTCTCTTCATAATATTCAACACATAGTATAAAAGCTTGCATGTGTCGTCGATCTTCCTGCCTTCGCATGCATCGATCGGCTCCCCAAGTAAGCTGTTCATAATCGGAGTCATTTTAGATGGTTTAGTCTCATTAAATGTTGACCTTCTGTTGATCTGATTTAGGGTTTAGGGTTTAGATTCGACTATGTTAAGAAAGGTAGAAATAGATCTAAAAAGACTTGGGCATGTAGGTATAAAATGATTTTAATTTATTAGAATGAAATGAAAATGCAATACTCAAAAGGCTACAATGGAGAAAAAAGATTCATGTAGCCGACCCCACTTAGTGGGATAAAGACTTGTTGTTGTTGTATTATAATATTTATATATGTAATCAAATTTCATTTAAATAATCTATTACAAGTAATATGAGCTACTATCTAGTTTTTCACTAAGAATTTAATAAATTACTAGTTGAACAATAGATAAGTTTGTTCACCAGCATAAATAAACGAGTTGAACGGTGTCTAGATTTTATTTATTTAGTATTGTTGTTCTTAAAAGTAGTTCCAACTTTTTTTTAAATTTGAAAAAAACTTAAATAGGTATTAATCGAGTTGAGTTCTAGTTGTTCATCGAGTGCATTGATTCATTTACAAACCTACTTATAATATCTTTCATTAACTACTTTTAATGTTTTTATTGCTCAATCTGGTCTGGATAATCTTTAGTCATTGGGATCTGCTACAAAACAAATTTTCTCTTTCAAGAGTTCAACTTTTTCGATAAAGAAAAAAGAGATTTACATGCATGAAACCAAATTTTTATCTATTAGACTATTACCTAACACTGAATTTCTTAATTTTTAATAAAATGGTTCAATCTTAAAATGGTCTCCTGACTTTTAAGATGTGGCAATTTAGTTCAAAAGTTCTGCAATGCTCCAATTTAGTCCTATGACTATAGAAACTTGATTCTAGTTTTTCTTTCGGATTAAATTGAAATAATTTTTTTTGTGGTCTCCTGACTTTTAAGATGTGGCAATTTAGTTCCAAAGTTCTGCAATGCTCCAATTTAATCCTATGACTATAGAAACTTGATTCTAATTTTTCTTTCGGATTAAATTGAAATAATTTTTTTTGGTCTAGGGACTAAATTGGGGCACTTCAAAACTCTTGGATTAATTTGTCACAATTGAATAGTTGAGAGACCATTTGTGGATTTATTCGTCTACTTTTATAACAATCTATTGTCTAACACAAATCAAAAAATATATATATGCATAAAATGGTGTATATCACTTTATACAAGTTAATGTAAGCGACATTTTTTATATGATTTACAGATTGTTGTGTCATATAAATAAATATAAAGATTTGTGTGCTTGATATGTAAATAAATAAGATTTCAGTGGTTATGCTTGTATATCCTCCATGAATCATTTTGCATTGAAAAATCGAAAGCTAATTTGCCTTCCCATCTGCAGAAACTAAAGATGCTCTCTGCTCAAGAACTCTCTATCGATGACCTTCAGATCTAACTCGCACAGCCATTACAGAATCGACCGTTTTTGGGCCCGCAGAAACATTTTTTCCATCGCCAGTGATCTCTTTAACCTGTACGTGTTATAAATTTTTTATTTTTATTTTTTATAATCTTTGCATTCAAGATCCATGGTTATATTTTTTTGAACCTGGAAGCAAAGTTTCTTGAGCTTGGGCACATTGTTTTGGCACTGCTTCGTGATGTAAAGAAATAGCTCCCAGGAATTTGAATTGTACATAGTTTGTTTAACATAACTAGTAATAACTTGATCTGAAATATAAACCCTTTGTTGTTTTTTTTTAGGTTATTGACTGAAAATGATTAGATGTAGCAGATATGTTCCGTCTTTGCCTCTGTATCATTTACATTGCATGTCATCAAATTCTTTCTATGTTACATTTTTGTCCCCCATCAAAGCATAAACTTGAAGTCAAAACGTAGAGGCTTGCTTGGCCAAGGAGTTCTGCTGCAGTTCTTGCATTCTTTTAGTCTTCCAGCACCACCCCTTTGCTTTGTTTTCTTTTTTATTTCTCGGTTTATTCGAACATGCTGCTCTTTGATTACCTCAAGACTCTTCTACTCCATCCTTTGAGCTTTATTTCCATCAATTTCTCATCCATTGTTACCTGTTTCTCCTCAACTTCCTTGAAACCCTTTTCCTCCGGCTTAATCTGCTCCTTTTGAAAAGCTTCAAGCCTCATTGTTCCACAAACTTCTTTTGGAAATCTGCAGGGGGCATATGGTCTTGGTTTTCTTCTTCCATTGCCATTTGTCGCCCTTACTCCGCCAGTATTGCTCGTCTGTTCTCACAAGGAGTAACAGGAGTAAAGTGCCAAAATAGACTCCTGACTATTTAAATTGGTTCATTTTTATCTTAAAGTTTATTACTATTCTGAATTAGTTCCCTAACTATTTCAGTGGGGGCTAAAATATTCCTTACTGAGGACTATTTTAACTCGTATTAAAAATAATTGGGATTAAATAAACAAACATTTTTATAAATCTGGATTAAAATGTTATTCTGCATAGAGCCAGCGATCATCTCGACACTTTTCTCTTCTCAATATGATTCGCTTGGATCCCTGTTGCCCAAATGCACAAATACTAATCTGCAGGAGTGTCAATCTTCTTAGGTCCTATGGCTAGAGTCTCCTCTTTTAAACACCAAAGTCCCCTTTTGGAACTCGAACCACTACGACTATGAAGTTGAAAAAGCTTTTGCTCGAGCCATATGCAACTTGAGCTTGGTTATTCGAGTTCAAGCTCGCTCATGAGCCGGCTTGGTTATCCTGAAAAAGCAAAAGAAATATTAATTAAAGTTAGTTTTATATTAAACTGATAAATAGAATCAGTAATTTGATCATAAATAATGAGAAATCACTTGATTCAAAATATAAAGTATTAATTTTGCATATTTTCAATAATTTAGAGATAAAAATTTAAATTTTAATCCATTTTGTATCAAAAAAATTTTAAACGAGCCAGCTAACCAGTTTTGTCGGGAGGTTGGCTTGAATTTAGCTTGGTTCACAAGCCACTTATGAAGCCCTTATCAAGCCCAGCACATGTTTCACTCACGCTCCTACTTGCTCCAACGAGCGAAGCTCAAGTGCTAAATGATTTATGGTTGCAGACCCTCTGTAATTATAGTAATTACAGCGCACGGTCATTTATTTTAATCCGAATAATTGGGTTTGACAGAGTAACTCTGGACTTTTTGTTTATTAGAACATTTCATGTATGGAAGATTTTCTAGCATTTATTTGCATATCTAACATCTTAACTTTGATTTTTATATTTATACCACTTTACCCATTCTTGAAAAAAAGTTTAACTTTTTAATAATTAATAATAGCAATATTTTTGATGTTATCTGAAAGATTTGAGTGTTATAAATGTAAAAATTAAAATTTAACTTCAGGATATGTAAAAACATATAAATTATGTGCATGCATGTAAATGCCCCTTTATATGTTTACAAATGCAAAATTGCTAAAAATTTTAGTTGGATCAGCTTCCTACTCTGATGGATGTCTTTTGAGATGAATGGCTTGCCAACATTTATTTATTTTTGGACATTACATTATAACAAATGCGCACGGATGTGATAGGGCTTTCGATGGGCTGAGTTGGGTTGAGCTCAAGTTGCACTCAATTCGATCCCGAGCTTAATTCTATGAATTTGAGTCAGTTTTACGAATCAACTTGCTTGTTTTGAAAGAGAAAAAAAATATTATTAATTTAAGCTTGTATTGTAATAGAATGACAAATAAAATAGCAATTAAAGGATAAATTATAAAGAATAACTTAATAAAAGTGAATATTTTTAAATATTTTAAATAATTTAAAATGAAATCTTTAATTTTAATATATTTTGAATATATTTTATATTTATATTTTTATAAATGAGTGAGCTGGCTCATGAGTTGATAGGTTGAGTCATGGGTTGGCTTGCATTTGGAGCGCTAGAACATCGAACGGCTCACGAGCAACTTATTGAGTCGAGCTCTTGTTGGCCCGTTAGTCAGCTCGACTCTTTTTCGCCCCTAAGTGTGATTGAGGGCTCCAATGTAATGCTCATTATGAGGCGAGCTCGAAGACCCAATAGGCACTATGGACAATAATAGTCACTATCGAAGGTGATGGCAAAAATTTGGCTCCCTTATGTGTAATCACAAGTCACATGTCGAAAGCACACAACCCTAATGAATAAAAAATTTGTAAGAGTGAGTTGGTTTAGTTCAAAAGAAAGACAACCACTTACCCTTTCATGTGAGCTATTCATATGGCTATGGACTTAATGGCGTCACTTCTTGCTGGGGCTTTAAGCCTTTAATACACTGCTATAAACTTACATTATATTAGATTTGACCATGCCAAGTAAATTTTGATATTAGTTCAAATCTTTTGAATTGTTTGATATGCATATTTTTCTTCAAAATTTGTGCTTAATCACAAATGGATATTTAAGATTCAAATTACAAAAAATCTAAATAAAATGTTTATCTCAAACCAACTAAAATTTTTTTCCAAAATTATAAATTTTGAACTTAATGTAAACAAAATCATGAGAATTAAAAATTTCCATTAAAATCCAAAATAAGTGTCACAACCTGGCCTGAAGTTCGAAATTTCAAAGACGGGAACCGTTGGTTGGACGGATGAAACCTATATAACTATTTCATTTCACAAAAAAAAAAAAAAAAAATTCAAAGCACAAAAAAATTAATATATTTAATAAAGATATATTTACTACTGATTGTTTATATTTAAAAATTTACATCTAATAAAAATAAAACTCAAACTAAAATAATTATTAGATTGCACTCCACGACGCTTGTATGCGTGCTCCCTGGAGTCGATCTAGTCTATGACTTGTTTTTCTATAAATTGTTAGCAAATAAAGTTCATTATAAAACTAATCAGTGAGCAAATATTTTTAAATTACAATAATTATCATTTTAAAATATTTTATAAAATGCAGTAAAAAAGTAAAAGACTGTGCAGTAAAATAAAACAATAGCAAAATAAATTTCATTACTTTCAGTTATTTATGTTACATTTTTCATTATTACGAGTTATCGTTTCAACGTATAGTTTATACAAATATATATTTAATTTTTTTTTAACCCACTATAAAAGCATATAATCTTTTCCATTTGCATATTTATTTCTATTTTCGTGCACTGGTACATTGTACATTGCATTTTCACTGGTACATTGTACATTGCATTTTCTTACCACTATTATCAGTGGACTTCCATTTGCATGCATATATCATTTTTTATTCATTTTTCTTGAATTTATAATAAAAAAACAATTTTTTTTTGCATTTACTATAAAAAGTCCAAAACAGAAAATAATCAGAACTATTGTAAAATAAAACATATTTTACACCTCTTCATTATTGTCTATTATTATTGTCCTATCAATTTAGTTGTTAGATGCACATACAATAACAATTTATATGTAATTAGTTTTTTGTTCACTGCTACTCTTCTTTCCTATTAATTCTCATTTTGCTAATATTGTTTTCATAATTTATTTATTTAATTAGCTATGTATTTAATTATATAAACATCGAATCGATCAGACGATGCAAGTGAAAAGAGGTGTCCTAACATATAAAATTAATTCATTTTCATTCATTTTTTTATAATAAAATTCATAAATTTTTTTAATTGGTTATTATTACATTAAGTCCTCAAAATCATTATTAAAATAAATAAAAATTATTACATGTGAAATTCATATCCATCCCCATCCTATATATAATAATATTATACAATGTTATACATATATTATATAATACTCTTAACAATTTTACCCATGACGTTTAAACCACCTGGATAATAGTACTCCCTGAGCAAGCCATTTTCTCGAAGCAATGGCGGGCCGGCTTCCTCTCGTCGTCCTTC
>NW_018164741.1:0-13714 GCF_001263595.1 Phalaenopsis equestris | reverse complement strand
AGTGACTAGGACAAGAACTTAACCGAGCTAGTGAAGGGGGGTTAATGTTGTTTAAATTATATAAAGTCTTTGTTTATTTTTGGTGGAATTTATAATAAAGTGTTAATATATGTTTTGTGCCAGTTGAAGTCACAAAAAAAGCAAAATGAAAAGATGTTTAAATTTTATGAACTTATGTCACAATAAAAAGAAAAATAAATTAGGTTATGTATTAATTGAGGAAAAGATTTAAATGTTAATGGCTTAATATTTAAGATTATGATTAAATTTATTTAAGGTTAATTTTCATATTGTTAACAATTAAATTGATAGAATTTTAAAGATTTAATAGAATCATAATAATCAAATTATGATAATGTAATTACTATCAAATTGGTACTAAATAAATAATAAGATTACTTTAATAAATATATTATATTATTTAAAATAAAATAATGATTTTTTATATAAAATATATTAAAGGTAAAATGAAGGCAAATTATTTTAACTATAATAAATTAACAATAATTTCTTACACATTTGATTATAGGTTTTCATTGAAGAAAAATTGATAAAAAACTTAAGGAAATCATCTGAAAGCAAAGTGAGTATTTTTACTTTTGATTTGTAGTAGTTTTTTTTCTTATTGGTTGCATGAATAGTTTAATATTGTCATTGTCAGGTCCCAAGCCTCGTATATGAAATGTGGATAGTTGCGTTAGGTAGTTGACAACCAGCGTAAAATTTGTCAAAAAATCATGACATAAATTCCTTAAATCTTTGTGTAAATGTTAGGGTGTCCCCTGGAAGCGACACTAGTTAGTTTCAAATAAGCAAGGGGTCCCACATTATACACTGATGGGGTAAAAAAGTTAATTCATGAAGCAATATTATGATAAAATCTTGGAATATAGATACTCTCACAGGTAAATTAATGAAATTAGTTAATCTTATGGTTTATAGGAAGATAAATATTTTATGTATTCAAGAAACTAAATGTGTTGAAGAAAATGCTAACGAGATTGATAGCTTAGGTTTTAAACTGGCATTCAGGTAGAACTTGCTCAAGAAATGATGTAGGTGTAATTATATATAAGAGTTTGAAAGATAATGTTGTAAAAATTAATCGAATTTAAATAAAACTATAGCCCTTAAGATTGTTGTTGATGCTAAGTTTTTTAATGTTATAAGTGCTTATGCTCCTCAAAGTAGGTTTAGATATAAGTTCTAAAGAAAAATTTTGTAATGTTTAAAAGAATTAATACAAATGATACATTTTGAAAAAAGAATTTTTATTAGATGCGATTTAAATGAACATGTTGGTAGAGTGGAAGAAGATATTGGAAATATTCATGATGGCTACGGTTTTGGAGTGATTAATATAGAAATTAAAATCATATTAGATTTTGCTTTAGCATATGATTTTGTTATTATTAATAATTTAAGTAAAGAGGTGAACATATTTTTAATTTTAAGAATGAATCTAATAAAATTCAAATTTATTATTGTCTTATGAGAAGGGATCGTTGAGAATGCACAAATTATAGCTCATTTCAAGTGAAAATTTAAGTACTCAACATGGATTATTAATTTTAGATTTTAAGATGAAGTGTTGTAAAATAAATTATATTATATTAGGAATTATTATTATAAAATTAGATGGCGGCACTTAAAAGATGAATGAAATTATTTTTATGTATAAACTTTAAGATTTTAAGATTTTGGATGCTCATGAATAAGCAAATTTTGTGTGATAAAATAGTAAACATTAGTAAACAAGTGATAAAAGATGTACTTGGGGAATTCTAAGAAAAAAATTATATAAATAAAAACTAATGGTGGTGGAATAATAATGTGCAAGAAAAGATAAAATATAAGAGGTTGTGTAATAAAAATTGGTTTAAATGTAAAAACTTAGAGAATTGTGAAAAATATAAGGTGACTAATAGAGAGTCTAAGAGAATAACTTATGATGCTAAAAATTCAACTTTTAGTGATCTTTATAATAGATTATATACCAAAAATGATGAAAAATATATGTATAAATCAGTCAAATAAAGGAAAAATAAAAGTAAAAAATTAACTCAAGTAAAATGTATTGAAGATGAAAATCAAAAAGTGATTTTGTTAGAAGAAGATATTCAACATACGTGGGTGGGCTATATTGATCAACTTTTCAATGAAAAGTTTCTGAAAATACGACTGACCTTAGTGATCTTAATATCATTAATAATAAAAACTATTTTATTTTTACAGTAACATTAGTAAAAATGAAGTTGAGGGGGCTTTAAAGAAAATCATGGGTGAAAAGCTAGTTGGACTTGATGATATCCCAATTGAAGCGCTGAAATATTTAAGAGATTTGAGAGTTTCTTGGCTTAATAAACTCTTTTAAAATTATTTTAAAAACTAAAAAAGATGTTTGAATAGTGAATGAAGAGATTTTTGGTCTACTTTTGTAAGAATAAAGAGAATGCATAAGAGTGTGCAAATTACAGAGCTAAATGTGTCATAAATTAAAATTATGGGATAGAGTAATTGAACTTAGGTTAAGACATGATACAAAAATTTCTCATAATCAATTTTGATTTATGCCGGCTAGGTCTATTATGGAAGTTAGACATTTATTGAGAGGTTTGATGGAGAAGTTCAGAGAGAATAAGGGGGATTTACATATGATTTTTATTGATATTGAAAAAAACTAATGATAAGGTTCGAGAGAAGTCCTTTGGAGAGTTCTAGAGAAGAAATGTGTTGATATAACTTATATTCAAGTCATTAAAAATATGTGTATTATAGTTGTTACTTGTGTTTGAACAGAAGGAGGATTGACCGAGTATTTTCCCATTTCAGCTGGATTACATCAGAGTTCGGTTTTAGATATGGATGCTCTTACTGGACATTTACAAGAGGATGCACCTTGGTGTATGCTTTTCACTGATGATATCCTTCTTGTGGATAAAACTAGAGAAAGAGTTAAAAAAAAAAACTTGAAGTATGAAGGTCGATATTGGAGTTTAAAGGCCTTTGTTTGAGTAGAACCGAAATTGAATACTTCGAATGTAATTTTAGTAGTAGTAACTCTAGTGCAGAGTTGTAACTATGGGTGATCAAATCATTAAAAGGTGTGAATGTTTTAGGTATCTCGGGCTTATTTTCAAAGTGTTGTTGATATAGATGGGGCTGTTATTAGTAAAATTCAAGCTGGTTGGTTGAAATAGAGGAATGCATTAGGCCTATTGTGTTATAGAAAAATATCCTTTTAACTAAAAGGATAATTTTATAAGATGGTGGTGAGATCTGCAATGCTCTATGGTGCAGAATGTCTGCCTTTAAAAGAGAAGCATAACACAAATCTAAGTGTTGCTTAGATAAGAATGCTTAGGTGGATGAGTAGGTTGGAACTTAGAGACAAAATGCAAAATGAATATATCTGTGATAGGGTTGGCGTAGCTCCAGTGTCAGACAAAATTAGAGAGGGTCTTCTTAGATGGTTTGGTCACGTTAAATGTTGACCATTTGATGATCCAGTTAGGAGAGTAGATGTTTAAGATTTTGACTGATGTTAAGAAAGGCAAATGTAGATCTAAAAAAACTTCGGCATACTGTATAAAAAATGATCTTAATTTATTATAATTAAATGAAAATTTGACACTCAATATGATGCAATGAAGAAAAAGATGTAGCCGACCCCATTTAGTGGGATAAAGGTTTTTTATTGTTGTTGTTGTATTAATGGTTACTGCTATATATGAATTCATTTGTCAAGTTTCACTCTAATTTATATACTCTTCTTTTTTTATGGTCATTTTATTGTGTTTATTGTACAATTTAGTGGTAACTATTATTATGCATTACTTAATGACATATAGATTATGTAAAATTAAATGTATTAAACATTTATTTGGTATGAGCTGCATATGCTGCTTGCATGTATGTTTGACTATGATTGGGTTCACTCTCTTATGGTACTGACTGAGGGACACTAAGATACTTATGCACATAAATGAAAACGTTATTGATATTTATGTGTCTTAATTGCTACAAACTATAAACCGTTAAATACTTTTATGTTGATTGATTTTATGATTAACTAGCATAAATATCATTTTTTATGCTATTGTAATTAAGAAGTTGGAGTTTTCACTGACTATTGTAAGCTTAACGTTGTTTTAAAGTAACTTTTTAAATATTAATCCTTGATTAAGGGATGAGTAATAGAAAAAGAAATGTTTATAGAAACCGAGGACAATCTGATCCAAGATAAATTTATAATTTTTTTTATTAAACTTTGCTTATATGGTGACTCTTTTATTTATTTTTGGTTGATAAAATGTCAATTATAAAATTGAAAAATAGAAAAATATGATCATCACTGGTTGACTGACTTGTTTTTATCTTGATTAATTTCGAACCCCGGGTCGCATCTAGATAGTATGTATGTAAATTCCCCTTATACTTAATGGGGGTTAACTTTTGTGAAGAATTTTACAAACCATTAGGTTAAGTTTGTGGAGACAAAATGGATAATTATAATTCGTTTAAGATGATATAATTTAGTTTGGCAAATGTTAATTATGGATTCACTACTGGAAGGTATGTTGTTGCCATTTCCACTATAATGTGTTTGGTAGAAGCATTTTGAATTGCTTTTGGTATGTTGGTGCAGTGGTGATCTTTATAGGGTCAACTTTTGGTTTCCAAACTTGGTAATTTAATGATACAACAATCTCTACTTCATTCATCTAATATGTAGAAAAGAAGAAGTGGTTAGGAAAATTTGGATTATTTATTATTTCATGGGACATTCATGCAGAAATTTACATAGGAAGAAGGACATAAAAAGTTACTCTAGTTTTCCTACTGGTTGATCTATTTAGGGATTGTCGATTGATGACAAGGGAGCAATTCGTGTGTTTTTTTTTTCTTTTTTTTGCATATGAATTTATGTGTGGTATTTTCTTGTATACTATGAATCAGTGACTTCAAAATCTTCTTATCCGGCACTCTCTTGATTTGATGACCCTTCAACATAATTCATTCCTTACAGTTTGGGATTGATTCCAATAAAATCAATGTGTTTTTTTGAAAATTTTTGGAATTAGCCCCTACCATCCAAAGTGAGTTTCAAGAGTAAGATGAAGCTTATTGCATGGTGTAAGTATCATGATTTGTGGAGAGGACTTGAAATATTTAGGGGTTGTTTGGGATCGATTTTTATTTTTTTTGTTTTTTAAAACAAAAAAATAATGTTTGCTCAGCTGTTTTTTATTTTATTTTTGTTTTGTTTTTAGGAACACTTTAATTTTTAAAATACTCAAAACAAAAAAAAAACATATCTTTGTATGTTTTTAAAACATCGAAAACAGTGAGTTCTCCCTACCGCCTCGCCTGCCGCTGATTGAATATAAGTCATAACAGTACTAAATGCATTTTCTAAAAACAGAAAATAAAAAACAAAACAAAAATAAAACAAACTAAAAATAAAAAGTGATCCTAAACAGACCCTTAGTTTTTTGTGTACAGAAAACTTCATCTTTTCTTTTATTTCCAATTAATAGCATATATTATATATTTATACACACTTCCAACTCGTTATATTAGGAATAACTATAATATAAAAAATATCCTCTAAGAAGTTCTCCTCTAATTAGGTTGTTTAATGTCAAGTTCCTTAATATACAAGCTTCCTAATATATAAGCTTTAGATTTATTCCATTCCATAATACTCTCCCCCTTAAGCTTGAGCATATATATTTATCATGCCCATCCTGTCACAAATATAAGTGACCGTAGCTTTATTAATGATTTTTATGAAGATATCTCATAGTTCTTTACCAGATTTCACATGAGTTATAAAAATTAGATTCTGTTGAATCTTATCTCAAACAAAATGGCAATCTATCTCAATGTGGTTAGTTCATTTTTGAAAGACAGTTTGCGGCAATACAAATTGCAGTTCTGTTATTGATGCCCAAAATTTGTGTGAAGCGATCGATCAATCACATAAATATACGTGTCAAGTAATATACAGATTATGACTCTGCATATTGATCCTACGAAAAAAATTATCAAAATATTTTTAGTAGGAGAAATTCCGGTTTACTAAATCGCTAAGCTTAATTTGAAGGTTCAGTTTGTAGATATGAATGGTTCTAAAATCCTAGTGCATAAGGAAAAAAATTAAGCTAGGTTCTGTGAAGTTTTTTAGGGCTGAAAGGTTTATACTTCTGTGACATCGATCTAAAGATTTCTCAATATTTTCTTATGAAAGTCATGTTATTATTGACAAACAGGTACACATCTTCCTTATCCTATGTTTTGGTCATAAGAAGTGTTGTAAATCATATTACAATTAAGAGGATTTAACCATGCAGCATTTCCCAAGAATTCTATTGTCCCCTATTTAGGCTCAATATACTAATAGCAATATGTCTATTCCAATAAACTATTATGTGTTAATCTACTTGTTTTTCTAGGAGATGATTAAAAGTCCTAAATCACATGGAAATTTAGTTAACGAAATAAATTAATATCGAAATGTTAATACATCAACTTCAAAACCCAAACACAGAAAAAATGTCTAGGCGACGAAATCCATAAGATAAAACAACAAGAAAATCATGTCTTACATCACAGTCGTATGAAAACGAGATTAACTAAAATAAATTTGAAAAGAAAGCACGAAATCTGCTATTACGAGTTTAAAAAGGAAATAATGGAAGAAGTACAGGGAACTCAACCTAAGCCAATCAATCCATGCAATACACCGTGATTCTCTTCGTTTAATACAAGTTTTTCGTAGATCTCCTCGTCTAATACAAGTTTTTCTTAGTTCTTCATATAATTGCACTCAGTCGCTCTTCACAACTTCTCGAAATTCACAAGAAACAACCTTAAGAATCTTTTCCAAGAAAAGTCATTGGAGAAACCTTAGGGTTGGTAAAGACTACTAAAATCTGAAGGAAAACAACCTTCACAATGTCCAAGAGTCCCCTAATCATCCCCTGGCATCTCCTTATATAGCTCTTGCCAAAATCACCTAGAAATATCTTGCCAAATCAAGCATGGTTGGGCCGCGGACTAGCTACGTCCGTGCTCAACATAGTTACCCCGTAGGTTGGCGTAGTCACACCAAAGTATGGCGTTATGATGCCAAACTCACCGTATGCCTGACGTAATTATGTTGCTCAGTGGCAGAGTTATGTTGGGTCAACTTTCTTTTCACTTCATGTTTTGGTTCTGTGATGCGTGCTCAACCCCTGTAATTTGTACAAAATCACAAAAAATTATATTCCACAAAAATAAATCATGATAATGAAGGAAGAAAATAAAATATTTAAAGCAAAAAATTATGTAATTTTACATTATTTCAGTTGTCACATCACAACTTTGATGGATTGCCATCTTAAAACCCATTTTGGTCAAGAGTTTGGAGACTCATCAATTAACTTGAAGTTTATGTTATTGCCCGATACTCAGCTTCAATATGGAATATGACACTACATTTTGCTTCTTAGTCTTCCATGAGACCGAATTACCACTAATAAAGATGCAATATCCAATAATGGATCTTCGATCAATCTTGGAACTCACCCAATCTACATCAGATAAATATTCAATATTTCTATGCCCATGATCCTGATCTAAAATATATTGTTCAGGAGCTCCATTGATGTAACATAATATTTGTTCTGAAGCTGACCAATGATGAATTGTGGGGGAATACATAAACTGATTTTTAGAGCTAATTGTGTACGTAATGTTAGGATGTGTTACTGTCAGGTAGTTTAATCTTCTTATTATATACGGTTCAGGATCATTAAAAGGCTCTTCATTCTTGGTAAGTTGTTGATTAGAAAACATCAGAGTATTGCATAATTTGACCCCTAATTTTCTAACTTCTGCTAACAAATCCAACACATATTTCCGTTGAGATAGAAAGATACCTTTCTTGCTCCTTGATACCTCAATCCCCAGGATAAACTTCAAGGAAACCAGATCTTTAGTGATGAATTAATTTTGAAGAAATGCTTTTAATGATAAGATTCCTTGCACGTCGCGTCTAGTTATAATAATGTCAATAACATAATTGACTAATAAAATGATTTCCGAAGTAGATTGTTTATAAAATACAGTGTGATCACTTCTCTTCTCTGCATCTTTTACCCTTCTGCTGCTTAGCTAAATTTTTCAGATCATGCTCGACTTTACTTCAATCCATATAAGGAGTTTCGAAGCCAACATACTTTCCCATACTCTCTCTGAGCTACAAACCTAGCAGTTTTCTCCATGCACATCTCTTCTAAAAGATCATGTAGAAAACCATTCTTCACATTCAGCTGGCACAGGGGCCAATTATTCATTGTGGCCAAGGATAGAAGTAGGCGAAATGAAGTCAACTCAGCTACCAGAGAGAATGTGTCTGAGTTGTCTATTCCATAAGCTTAAGCATATTACTTAGTAACCAGCCGAGCTTTGAAACGGCTGCAAATCCATCATAATGAAACTTAATTGCAAAAACTCACTTACATCCAACAGTAGTAGTTCAACTAGTTCCCAAATTCCATTTTCACTTTAGACATTCATTTCATCAAGCATCGTTGCCCGCCGCCCATAATGAGATAGGGCTTGCAGAACAATACTTGAAACCTCAATAGAGTTAAGAGATGTAACAAATGAGCAAGGAGTGGAAGATAATGGATTTTAGTTAACACGAGAAAATGGGATATGCGCATTGACGTTTATCTCTTCGAAGAGCAATAGGTAAATCAAGGTTACTAGGAGGAGGATCCATCGAGGAAGATGATACTTGTGTCGGGCTAGGATTAGGGGGGATAAGGCCTTCTTGAGTAAATATTTGTGATAGTGGTCTAGGCTGATGCATTGGAGGTAGAGCTAAAGCAATATCTGAACTTATGATGTGATATATTAACAATTCATTAAAATTTTGTGAGGATTTAAGCATTGATGAGTCACCAAAGAATGTGGTTTGTTCATGAAAGGTGACATCAACATAAATCATGTACCTATTCAAAGGGGAAAACATCGATACTCTTTTTACAGACGAGAATATCCTAGAAAGGCGCATCTTAATGACTTAAGGTCCAGTTTAGAAATTTGTGGATGGGTATCACGAACAAAACAAGTGCATCTAAATATGCATGGTTCATAAGAAAATAGAGAGTTGGTTGGAAACAAAACTTGGTAGGTTGTCTGTTTCTGTAGAGCAGTAAAATACATCTAATTGATAAAAAAATGCAGTAGAGATTGCATGAATCTAGAATTGTTTAGTCACATTCGTTTGAAATAAAAGGGCTCTAGCAATCTCAAATGTCTATTTTCTTCCTTTCAGCTACTTCATTTTAGCATGGAGTATCGATACAGGATGGCTGGTGAAACATCTTGTTTTGTGTTATGTCGTCTGAAATTATGCAGAAAAATATTTTTTTGTATTGTCACTTTCTCAAAACCTTAAACAAAAAATTGAATTTTGTTTTAATTTTAGTACAAAAAGATTTAAAGTGTGATGCTAACTTAGTAATAGATTTCATAAAGTAGAGCCAAGTCATACGAGAAAAATTATCTACGAAATTTACGAAATATCAAAATCCTTTAGATAAAATTGGACAAGTTCCCCAAACATCAGAATGAACCAACTCAAAGCTATAGCTTATTCTTTTATTAACTCGGAGAGCATAATACACATGATGTTGTATAGCAAATTGACATGACTTATTATGCAAAAATGAAAATTACTAAAATGAAGGGTACAACTTTTTCAGCATTGATAGTGATGAATGTAATAATCGACAATGGATCTCAGAAGGAGATTGGTGTTGGAATATACTATAGGTCGAGGTACCTCCTTATCCACTATATATAGCACCCTTGATTCTCGTTTTTTACCAATAATCTTCTTTGGAATAAGATCTTGAAATAGATAATGGTCGGGAAAGAATAAGATATAATAATTATTAACACATGTAATTTTGCCATCAAAAACAAGATTAAAAGTAAATTAAGGTAAACTAAGAACAATAGTTAGAGGCAATGTGAGTGTAACATTGATGGTGTAAGAACTAAGAGTATTCGAGGTAGATCTATTTGTTAAAGCGATGGAATAAAGGTACTTATGAAAGATAAAAAAGAGTTTTGGATTATTTGTCATGTGATTTGTGGCTCCAAAATCAATGATCTGTTGTGTGGAAAAGGGAAAAAAAAGTATCATTGTTACCCAACTTAGCAAAGGCAGTGATAGAGGACGATTTTTTGCATCCTTCCTGAAAGTTGATGAACTTACCATATTTATATGTAGAGATCGAGAGAGTCTGACTCTGAAAGGCTTCAATATTAGTGCTCATGTGAGCTGACTATGATTTACAACCCTCATGTTATTTTTGAGCAACTTCTGACTCGTTCTCTTCGTATGAATAGGTTTATGACTGTAATAGCCCACTACCTTCTAACATTGATGTCTAGAATTTGGAATTTCACTTTTATAATTGTCCTGAGACTGAGGTTTACTGATGTTTTCTTTCTTTTAACTAGTAGGAGAACTAGGTTGTCGTATGAATGAGGCCTGTAACTTGAAATCTTACGTTGTAGTGTAGCATGATCTTCCCTCAGAGTTGTACATTCAGGGTAAGATCAGATGTGTGATTTGTCACATTCACATTGAGAGTTGAGGCCAGTTAGAATATTCATAATAGCTATTTGCCCTATTGAATTTGCTGAATTCGGACATCGGTACTGAAAGACAATAGTGTGTTTAATTCTTCATACACACATTTAAGGTGCATGTGTACGTGTTAAGTGGTTGATGTTGTTGTTCGGTTTGATATGACTCCTTGCATACTTCAAAGATTCAAGAAATACATTTTCTCATAGAAAACAAAAATTATAATTCCTCCATTGCATCTTTAACAAAGTTGCAATGAATAATATGATCAGATTGATTAGGTTTGATAGAATTTTGTATTTGTATCAACAGTTGGGCATCCACTCTCGTGTACTTAGAATAATTCAACTCAGTCTCAGCTCAGGGATTATCAATGAAGGGACTCTCTTGAGAAATACTTCTTAAATAGGTCTCACAAGTTTATTCTAGTAAAAATAATAGATGTCATTTAACTTTTTAATTAAATTTTTGTCACTAATGAAACCAAACTTGTTACAAAATGTTTATATTCATCAACTATAATCAATGTCATCCAGTGCTGAAGGACTAGTCGAAGAAGCGGCCAAAGCACTAGCAGATAAATAACTTGATGACCAATAGTTTACCGATTATTGAATAAAGAAAAAAGAAAAAATTGAACCAACAAAGTCAAAGAAGTTGAACATAGCAAACGACCTAGGCAGATGAAGGAGGGCAAAGCAAAAAACCAAAGAGCTTTGTTGATGACCTAATCTCGTCAACATAGTTGGCGGACGAAGCAGATACAGACGAAGCCTTTGAACAAAACCTTCGAACGAAGCAAGCAGTCGATGTTGTCGCAGACATTGTTCGAAGCAGACAAAGCCTTCAAATGGAATCGAGGAACCGAACAATGACTATAGTGCGGACAAAGTGATGTAGACACATAGGAAGAAGGTTACGACGTTGTTTGAGGCAGATGATACCTTTGAACAAAATTGAAGAACCGAATGATGATGTCAAGCGTTTTAGATTACATAGTCGTAGACGTTTAGATTTGCTGACGACGAAGCTTAAGGCGTCGTTTATTTCAAAGCAGATGACGTCTCTTGGGTTGATCGAATGAAGCAATCTTAGATGAAGCTATTTGACGATGCTTTGATACCATATGAAGAAAAGCTTACTTTTTTATCTTATTCCCAATTAAAAATATATATTATATATTTATACACACTCCCAATTCTATAGATTAGGAATATCTCTAATTAATAAAAGATTCTCTAATTAGGTTGTCTAATATCAAGTTTTCTAAATACATGCTTCATATTATACACGGTTCAGAATTATTACTTTCCATAACAGTTTCGTAGCTTAAGGATTTCAAAGTCTGGCCTTCATAGTAGACTTTCGTTAAGGGGTTGCATGGTGTGCTTTATATTCGTGCAACATTAAACAAAATCCTTTTCACATTTATTTTATTGCAAATTTGTGAAAAGATATAAAACAATACAATTTTATTTCATCAATTTTGAAAGAAACGAAAGGTAATTTGTATCTAAAGTTTTTCTTTACCTCATTATTTTCGATCCAAGAATCTTTAAGTGGTGTGTACTCATTTCTAGTGATGTAAACGAGCCAAACACGAGCGAGCCCATGCTCTAACTCGTGTTCGGCTCATTTATATTTCGAGCTCAAAAAGTATGTTCGTGTTTGGCCCGTTTGTTTGACTAGTCGAACACAAGCTATTCACGAACAAAGAGTCGTTTTAACGACCCTAATCATGTAGCCGTAAGATGTTAAGAATTGGAGCAAGATTTAAAAATTATTGTTTATATTAAAACATCATTTGAAGCTAATTTAATAAATTTTATTCTATTTTTTTAATTAATGCTTTTAATTGATTATAATTCTTTAAGACCTTGTAGTCAATTAAATTTTTTAAAACTAATACTCATCAATATATATATATATAATAGTCAAACTCATTTCACTCATTTCATTAAGATCTTGTATTGGGATGCCAGAGGGCCTAGTTTTCTCTAATGCAAGTCTGGAATGAAAAAATAAATTAAAATTATAAATAATTTTTTTAAAAACTTTAGCAAAGATTAGTCACCTTTGGTGGAAATAAAAAATATACTTTATTCATTCCAAATTAAATTTAAGGGCTGTCAAAATCTGAAATTATAAAAGAAATCTGAGAACCCATTTAAGCTATTAGCAATTAAGATTTATACCAAAATGAAACTAACACGCATCAAATTTGGCAAAGATTCAATCACACAAAAAGTTGGTAAAAGAACAAGGAGTATGAGATCTGTGAATCCTTATGTAGATCGAAACCAAATTCTTAAACATCAAGACGATATTTGGTGTAACAATGGAGTTTCTTTAGAAACTCCAAAGTTAAACGTAGTCGTCCTGGAGCACTCCTAGGATGGGTGACCTTCTGAGAAGTTACACAAACAAGGCATAACAGTGAGGCTATTTGGCCCAAACGGACAATACTTTGATGGATGGGTTTGAACTGTCACAAATGGTATCAGAGTATTACAATAGCCGAAAGATGGAAACCAAGTGTCATACAAAATAAAGTGTTATGCTATGGGAGCCACATCTTGAACCCTGGATGGGACAAAGTGCTATATGGTGGGATTCACCTCTTGAATCTGTAGTGGCCACCTCTAGAATCCTATTTTCCTGGTACATAATTCTGGTTATAGAGCATTGACAAAGATGTCAAGTACTTAAGTGAGGAAGATTGTGAAACCCTTTAAGTAGATTGAAGCTAGACATTGAGACACTTTTTGATATAACTGTGGAATTCAATAGAAACTCCCAAGTTAAGTGTGTTCGTGCTGAAGCACTCTTAGGATGGGTGACCTTTTGTGAAGTTACACCAATTGGGCAAAATTGTGTGGCCATTAGGCAAAGGCGGACAATAATACTTTGATGGGTGCAGTTCAGGCTGTCACAAGATCTAGGCCTCATGTTGATACAAAATTTTTTCTCCCCCGCAGTCCTCGTTAAAACTTGTAGAGTGCAATAAAGATTCCACATAAAATAAAACACTCCAAAATTAAAAACTGATATTTT
>NW_018164740.1:107080-131520 GCF_001263595.1 Phalaenopsis equestris | reverse complement strand
CTTTGCAATTTACTTTTACTTTTGTTTTTGTTTTTTTAGAAAATAATTTTTATAATTTACTTTAGGATTTTCCAACTTCCCTGTGGGATCGATATCTAGGACTTCATTAGAGCCCTTTATTACTTGAGCAATATGTATACTTGCGTTGATATTAAATGGGATTTGACAGCTTAAAAAGAATTTTAAAAGATAAATTATTTAAATAAAGAGTATTTTTGTTGAGATTATACTGTATGTTTATTATATATTTGTCGTGTGTGATTTTGTAATGTTGAAAAATATTTGCAAAATTGTCACACTAAATCGCCCAGCATCAAGTTTTTGACACCGTTGCCGCGGAAGTAACAGAAAATATTAGTATTTTATTTTATTTTATTTTATTTCAAAAAAATTAAAAATATATATAAAAAAGAGTTTTAATAGTTTAATTTGAACATTTTCTTATTTAAGTGTGTTTACTTGTTTTTAGTTATCTGCTTTATTTTGTTTATGCGTAGTGTAAGATCTGAAAATTTAGTACCTTACGATTCTGAGTTAGAAAGAACTGTTAGAAAAATTTGAAAATAACAAAAAGAGAAAAATCAATTTAACAAAATGGTTTACAATTTAAATAATGCTAGAAATGAAAATGAACATCATTAGAGACCTTTAAGAGATTATGTTAATCCTACAGCAGAAGAAATTCATTTGAGTATTCAAAATCCTGGTGTAGCTGCCAATTCATTTGAGTTTAAACCTGCTACTATCCAAATGGTACAAAACAATCAGTTTGGGGGAACACCAACTGAAGATCCTAATTTACACCTTGCTATTTTTCTAGAATTGTGTGCTACATTTAAATATGATGGAGTCTTGAATGATGCCGTCAGAGTTAGAATTTTTCCTTTTTCACTAAAGGATAAAGCTAAGATGTGGTTAAACTCTGTATGTTTATTATATATTTGTCGTGTGTGATTTTGTAATGTTGAAAAATATTTGCAAAATTGTCACACTAAATCGCTCAGCATCAAGTTTTTGACACCGGCCCAGCATCAAGTTTTTGACACCGTTGCCGCGGAAGTAACAGAAAATATTAGTATTTTATTTTATTTTATTTTATTTCAAAGCAGATTGGTTAATAATTTAAACATTTTATAATGGGTTGGTTGGT
Source organism: Phalaenopsis equestris (assembly GCF_001263595.1). NCBI lineage: Eukaryota > Viridiplantae > Streptophyta > Magnoliopsida > Asparagales > Orchidaceae > Phalaenopsis > Phalaenopsis equestris. Next base: position 130,370 of record NW_018164740.1, on the reverse strand, counting down.
TAAAAATATATATAAAAAAGAGTTTTAATAGTTTAGTTTGAACATTTTCTTATTTAAGTGTGTTTACTTGTTTTTAGTTATCTGCTTTATTTTGTTTATGCGTAGATAAGATATGACTTCTAATAATTTTCAATGGCCTTTTGAAATGGTAAATCTAAAAAGAGTAGCTAGTATTCATGATTTTGATGCTATATCTATTTTAGCTGCCCAAAGTGCTGTTATATCAAAGAAGATGGATCAATATGAAATGAATTCTTCTCAAACAACACCTTTGCTTGAGGAAAAATCATTGGGACAAATGATAGAATCTCATTTTTCTTATGAGACTTTAAATGCAATAAAAAATCACTCTAATAACCCATATGCCAATTATTATAACCCTTGTTGGAAGAATAATCAAAACTTTAGGTGGAGTAACAATAATTCTAATGTTGCAAATCTATAATGGGGAAACACTACTGCGAACCAATTGAGAAATTCCAACAATCAAGGGAATCAAGCTTATAAACCTTATTACCCCCCAGGTTTTAATAATTTGCAAAGTAAGGAGAAAAAGCTATCAATGGAAGAATTGATAATGCAAATGGGTAGTCAATTACAAAGTCAAGGAGCTGCTATCAGCAATATGAAAAATTAATTGGGATGTATTGATACCACACTTAGCAATAGACCTCCAGGAACATTGCCTAGTAATGTTGAAGTGAATCCTAAAGATCAGAACAAAGAGCAAATTAAAGCTATCAACTGATAAGTAGAAAAGAATTAGAAAATAGAGTTCAATAAGAAGTTGAAGTTGAAAAAGATGAGGTGGAAAAAGAAAAATCTGATGAAGATTTTCATTTTGAAGCAAAAAATCTTATTAAACCAATGAAAATCACTGTAGAAAGACCACCACCTCCATTTCCTTAAAGATTTAAGCAGAAACATAGATATAATCAATATTTGAAATTTTTGGAAATTTTGAGGAAATTAACGATAAACATTTCATTTGTTGAGGCTTTGGAACAAATGCCAAGCTATGTGAAGTTCATGAAGGATATACTTAATGTAGATAATGAGATAGTTGCACTCAGTGAAGAGTGTAGCACTATAATTCAGAAAAAGCTTCTTGAAAAACTTAAAGATCCTTGAAGTTTTACAATTCTTTGTGCTATTGGCGAACAATTTTATGGCAAAGCTTTATGTGATTTAGGAGCCAATATCAATCTTATGCCATTATCAATTTTTAGAAGGTTGAAAGTAGGAGATATTTCACCTACAACTGTAACTCTTCAGTTAGCTGATCGTTCGATTACCTATCCAAAAGGAGTTATAGAAGATGATTTGGTAAAAGTTGATAAATTTATTTTTCCTGTGGACTTTATTGTATTAGATATGGAGGAAGATAAATAAATTCCTATCATTTTAGGAAGACCATTCTTAGCCACTGGAAGAGCTTTGATAGATGTGCAAAATGAGAACTAACTATGAGAGTTAGTGATCAAGATGTTATATTTAATATTGCAAAATCAATGAGATACCTTGCAAAAGAGCAAGAGATTGAATGCTTGAGAATGGATATTAATGAATATCTAAGCCATGAATATTTCAAGAAAAATTTTGAAAGAGAATTTAAAAAGGAATCTATAGAATATGAGAATGAGGATAAAATTCAAGATTAATCTATGGAAGTGAGTAAAGTGGATATGTATTATGTTCAGGAAATATTTGAAATGTTAGATCCTATAGAAGGTAACAAGAGTTTGATTCCATCTATTGAGAAACCTCCTAAACTAGAACTAAAAACACTAAAAAACACTTCCTACACATTTAAAGTATGAATTTTAAGGATATTTATCTACATTACCTGTTATAGTATCCTAAGAATTAAATGATTTTAAAATGTGTATGAAAGAAATTTTTAAATGGTTTGATGCTGGAATAATATATCTTATTTTAGACAGTGCTTGGGCTAGTCCAATTTACTGTGTTCCAAAGAAATTAATTGTGACTATAGTGACAAGTGAGCATAATGAATTAATATTAACAAGACAAGTCACTGGTTGGCGAATCTGTATAGATTATAGAAAATTAAATTTTGCCACAAGAAGGGACCATTTCCCTTTACCATTTTTCGACCAGATGTTGGATAGATTAGCTGGGCATAAATATTTATGTTTTCTAGAATGTTTTCTAGATGGATATCTATATTGATATACCGGTTATCATCAAATATTTATTGCTCCAGAGGATCAAGATAAAACAATATTTACTAATAATTATGGAACTTTTATTTTTTTTTGAAGAATATCCTTTATATTATGTAATGCACCTGCAACATTTCAAAGATGTATGATGTCAATTTTCAGTGATTTAATTGAAAAAGGGACTGAAGTCTTTATAGACGATTTTTTGTGTTTGGAACTTCATTTAAAACATGTTTAGAAAATGTTTTGGAACATTGTGAAAAGAATAATCTCGTATTGAACTGGGAAAATGTCAATTTAGGGTTGTAGGAGGAATTGTGCTTGGGCATAAATTTTAAAAAATGGCATGGAAGTAGATCCTGGAAAAATGCAGGTAATATCGAACCTACCTCTATCTACCACAGTAAGAGGAGTTAGGAGTTTTTTAGAACATACTGGATTTTACAGAAAGATATATTAAAGGTTTTTCAAAAATTACTAAACATTTATGCCTCTGGAAAAAGATATAAAATTTAACTTTAATCAAGATTGCCTTAAAGCCTTTGAAACCTTAAAGAAAAAATTGATCACTGCTCCTATAATTATTTCACCCGAATGAGAGAAAACTTTTGAATTAATGTGTGATGCTAGTGATTATGCAATTGGAGTTGTTTTAGGGTAGAGATATGATAAGATTTTTAAAGTTATATACTGTGCTAGTAAGACTCTTAATGATGCTCAAATTAATTACACTACCACTGAAAGAGAATTTTTAGCTATTGTGTATGTTTTTGATAAGTTTAGATCATATCTGATTTGAGTTAAATGAGTTGTGCATGTTCACCATTCGACTATTAAATATTTGATGCAAAAGAAGGAAGTTAAACCAAGATTAATTAGATGGGTACTTCTGATGTAAAAGTTTTTTTTTGTGGTAGTCGATAGGAAAGGGATTGATAATAAACTTGCTGATCATTTGTCTAGGCTAGAACAAGACAAAATGCTTGACATGGAAAAAGAAATTAATGAAACTTTTCCTGATGAATAATTTTATGTTGTAAAAGGATGGGAAATACCTTGGTATGTTGTCATTGTAAATTATATTGTTAGTTGTATTTTACCATATGGATTAACAAAACAGTAGGAAAAGAAATTCATTCAAGATGCACAATCTTATTTTTGGGATGTTCCTTATTTTTATAAGCAATGTAAAGATTTAAGGATGAGATGATGTGTGCCTTATAAAAAAATTCAGAAAATTATTCAAAAATGTCATGATTCTAAATTTGAAGGACATTTTGAGAATGATAGAATTGTTAGAATGATAGAATTGTTCATAAAATCATAAAATTTTACAATCTGGATTTATTAGCCTTAGAGATGTTAATATATATATCAAAACATGTAATTTGTGTCAGAGAGTAGGTAATATTTTAAGAAGAAATGAAATGCCTCTCAATTTTAATTTGGAAATTGAAATTTTTGATACATGGGGATTGGATTTTATGGGACCATTTATACCCTCATTCAGAAATATATACATTTGATTGTAGTGGATTACGTTTCAAAATGGATTGAAGCAATCTCTTTACCCCAATATGATGTTTGGAGTGTTTCAAAATTTTTAATTAAAAATATTTTTACAAGATATGGAATGCCGGAGAGTAATCATTACTGATGGAGGATCTCCTTTTAGAAATGCAATAGTTGCAAGATTGGTGGAAAAATATAATATAATACATAAAATTGCAACTGCTTATCATCCAAAACTAGTGGTTTAGCAGAAGTATCTAATAGCAAAATTAAGAGAATTTTAGAGAAGAGTATTATAAATGGATTGGTCTATTGGATTAGATACTGCATTATGGGCATACGGGACAACTTATAAGAAATCTATAGGAATGTCCCCATATAGATTAATTTTTGGGAGGACTTGTCACTTATCAGTTGAAATAGATCATAAAGCTTATTGGGTGATAAAAGAATTCAATTTCAATTTGAAAGAAGCTGATGAGAAAAAGATTATTGTAATTGAATAAGCTTAAGAAAATTAGAAATGAATCTTACAATAATACAAGGATTTATAAAAAAAAGATGAAAGAATGGCATGATCGGAACATATAAAAAAGATAATTTGAACATGGACAGAAAGTTTTATTATATAATACAAGATTGAAATTATTTCCTGAAAAATTGAATTCTAGGTGGAAAGAGCCATTCAGAGTTATAAAAGTCTATCTCTATGAGGCAGTTAATATTGAAGACCCCAAGACTGAAAGAATATTTAAAGTGAATGGGCACATATTGAAATCATATTTTTATGGTCAAAGACCAAATTTTAAGGAGACTGTAATGTTAGGTCACCCAGAATAAGATTGGGAATGTCAGGCTGACAACATTAAACCAAGTGTTTTGTGGGAGGCAACCCATATATATCATTGTTTAGTTTGCTTTTGAGTTTGTTTTGTTTGAAATAATTTATGTATATTTATGTTTATGTCTTTATGTAGTCCGTGTATTTGATAAAATATTTAGAAAAATCTTTATTTTCCTAATTTTATAGAAAAATTGAGAATTTATGAGATCAAAAACGAAACAACAAAAATTTTGGCGCAGACGCATGATGCGCCAGATTGACGCATGATGCGCCACTTTCCAGAGAGTTGGCGGATGATGCGTCGCGGGTCCGAAAATGGTTAAAACTTGTCAAATGGCAGTTTTTGGTGGTTTCTTCTCCATTTAACTCCTAAAAACCATCTACAAACCATATTTTAAGGAGGAAAACAAGGGAAGAGTCACCACTTTTCAAATCCTATGGCTTCCCACTCTAAAAAACTTCGCTAGATTTGGAATTTTCAATCAGAGAAAGTTCATCAATTTTGATGCGCAGAAATTACACGATCGAATTCTAGTGAAGAAGAAGCTTATCAAAGAAAGAGAATTTGTGAATTGAGGATTCAACACACTGAATACTTGAGTGGAAGAGACTATTGCATAGAGGCATTGGGAAGTGCTTTGCTACACTACTACCACTGTTGTTGTTCCTGTAATAAAAAAATTTTATGCAAATCTCATGGGATCAACCAAGGAATGATTTACATGCAAGGCAGGTTTGTGCAGTTCACTCCTTCAAGAATATACAAGATGTTTATGATTGAAAAATATGTCTATCTGCAATTATGCAAACTTTACCCCTACAAGTGAGAATATGAATGAACTCTATCGCTACCTTACGAATGAAGATAGGAATTGGGAGACCAGAAATGATTAAAATGTAAGTTTTCCTTCATCATTTTTAAATCCAGTTTCAAATCCCCGACACTTCTTCATTTCATCAAAATTACTGCCTACTATGAAGATTAGTAAGGTAACAAAGGAGAGCATTGTTTTAAATTATTGCATCCAAACCAAAAAACCTATTAATGTTGGACCTATTATTGTAAAATCAGTTTTGGATTTGATTGTAAATGGGTCTACAACTGGACTGGGACATCCATCCACTAATTTCCTACTATGCAGTCAATCGCAAGTACCTTATGAAGCAAGTACCTTATGTGAAAGTTGGGAAAAAGTGCTACTTCCTTGGAAGTCGATGGATCCAGAAGTCTATTGCAACTGTATTGAAATGGGAGATGAAAATGACATGAATGTACTGATGAATCAAGGATCTCAAAATACATCACATGTTCAGCCCTACTACAACTTGAGTGCACTTTCAAAGAGGATCAAGAAGATAGAGAAAGATGTGCAGAATCTCATGCACGTGATTGGGAATATTACCAAAATTCTGGATCTTCTGCATTGGAGACTGAAGGATCATTTTAAACATACATGGCATATTGAAGATGGATTGGTACATATGTGCAAGAAACATGCTTGGATTGAGGAGGAAAATTCAACTGATGAATTTCCATTTCGACCCTTCTACAACCTATATGTTCACTACCAATCTATGGGAGATATCTAGGAGGACAATAGTGAAGAAGATGCTTGATCTTAATTTATGCACGAAACCTTTTGTTTAGTATTATTTATTTTAGTTTGTTAAGTTAGATTGGATTTCCTTTTTAATGAACACTATCTATGTTTATGTCTTGAATTTTGATGTTTAGATTTCACTGTTAGGATATTGGTTTGCGTTAGAACACTGAATTTAATGTTTGTTGGCTTGAAAAATGTTAGATTGTAATAGCACGGATTTTATATATAAATGTGAGTTTTGTGTTGTTTTTGAAAGTTTTGTGTTAGTGTGATGTTTATAAATGTTTAGAAAGGTTTATTTGAGTCAAATAGAGGTTGACGTAAAGCGGTACAGAGCAAATTTCCACAGAAACCAAAATCTGGCGAATTTAAGCTCTGGTGCATGATGCTCCAATTTACATAGCCTTAGTGTGTGATGTGCCAAAAGTTCAAACATGCCTTATTAACTAGAAAACCAAAAAAATTAGACAAACTCCATTTTCACTTCTTGAGTCGTCTGTTACCTCAAGACCCTGGTCTAGGGCATCACATTGTGAGTGAAAGAGAAGGATTCAGAGGCTAAAACCCATAGATTTCTTCTTCTCTTGGTAACAGCTTCACTTTAACTTAGAAATTTTTTATTTTCATCATGGATTTAAGAGATCCAAAATTTGGGATTTTTTATTAAAAATCTTGAAGAAAACTCATGGTGAAAAGTTTCTTACAAAATAATCTTACTTGAGGAGTTAGATTTTTTATTTAGTGATTTATTTGGACTATATTTGGATTTTCATAGAATTTTCAAATGGCTCCCCGAGTTTAGAGAGGAAGGTCATCCGTGGACTTTGATGCATGAAGATTTGTTAATTTCAAAGCCCATCATAGTTACGATACTCAGATTGAGACAAAAAGAATGATCCAAGAACGGGCATTTGCAAACTCGGGTGGCGAGGTCGAGAGACTGATTCTTGCTATGAACTAGGAAAGATTCTACTACTTCACTGTTGTTGCAATTTTTTGGATGGTTCGGGAGTTTTATACAAACCTGAGATTCACTACTAAAGATCACATCTTGGTGAGAGGTAAGCAGTTTGAATTTTTTGTTGAAAGGATCAATGCTTTTTATAGGCTGAGAAACATATTTTTTTATGAATACACTACATTTTTTATAATTGATTCATCACTAGAGGAAGTGATTGAATTTTTTACTGATGGAAGAGGGGAATGGAAGATTAAGAATAACAAGGGGAATGGAAGATGGGGAATGGAAGATTAAGAATAACAATATAGTTGACTTCCTTGCTTCCATGATGACTATTCAGTCAAAAGTATAACAACACTTCATTTCTGTCAGACTGTTGCCAACAAATCATTTGGTTGATGTTACTAAAGACAGAGTTGTATTAAACTATTGTATTATGAATATGAAGGCAATAGATGTTGGTGCACTTATATTTCAGCATGCTTGGAGTATAGATGGTTGTTCTACAGCTAGAGGTTTGGGATACCCTGCTTTGATTTTCACTTTATGTGAACAATCAGGAGTAGATGATCCACAAAAATAATATAATGTTTTAAGTACCCTTTTTATGTCTATTTTTGGTGATATTGCACTTTAAAGAAGGGTATTTTTTTAATTTTATTGCAGGTATTTCATTTTTAGGCATTTGGAACAAAAATGGCAAAAAGAGCAAAATTTGGAGCAAAAACAGTTAATTTTGGGGTTTGGCGCATTGGCACATGATGCACCAAAATCCAGAGCGTTGGCGAATGATGCGTCAGACGTGGCTTTTTCAAATTAAGGTGGTTCGAGATAAATTTTGTGCAAATTTTCAAAGGGACACTTGTTATAAGCACCTCATGGAGTGATTCAATGCATGTGGACACTTTGGAAGGTTCCAATTTGAAGGGATTTGACTCTTGGATCAAAGTGGCACATCTTTTGAAATTCAAAGTTTTGACTTTTGAATTTTGGTGGGAATTGAGCCTCTTTTGAGAAGAGAGAACCAGCCAACAAAAGAGACCATCTAGAGAGACCAGAAAAGGGGGACAAAAATTTAGAGAGAGGGGGATGAAAAGTTAGAGAGAGAGGCGTAGGGTAGAGAGAGAAAGGAGGAGATTTTCTTCTAAGGTTGTAAGAGGAGAGGGAAAGTGAAAGATTTTTTCTTCATTACACTTGTAAGAGAGAATTGGGAGATATTGTAAAGAGAGAAAGGCTTGGAGAGAACTTCTAGGGTTTTGCTTGGGAATGATTGTGAGATAAGTTGTATTTTTTTTTCTTTTATTTGTAAACTTGTTTTCATATATGAAATCTGTGTTTTATTGTATCCTTCTCATGAATTCTGAGTAGTCTTCTTTATCCTTCTCCCTACTTTGAAGAAATAATTTTGTGAAGAATTGATTTTGTTTTCTATGATTTTAAATGTTAATAATTTGTGATGATTTGAACTCTGATATTCATTTATTTTTTGATCTAGTTAATTGAATTGTTAAAATGTGTTGAGAATTATATGTTCTAAAAAAGGGATATGATTTCTACAACAAAGGGAGAATCACATTTGATTTCTTGGGAGACTATTTCATTCATGGGATTGGGTGTAAATAAATAGGGAAATATACTTTGATGGATGTAGAATTGGAAGATTTTAAGGTGACAAATTAGAATCCCTAATTTGGTTCAGTTGATTGGAAACTAATGCGAGCATGTTAGCCCTCAGGGGAGGGTTTTGAGCTTTGGATTGACAGCCAGTATTCTCCCAGCCTAACCACGAAATTAGGGACCAAACTCTGGATTACTCGATGTTTATTATACCAGTCGGAAGAGGGTAGAGAATATGATTGCTCCTATTTGGCACAAAATAAATTTTAAATATATTTTACAAATGATTTCAATTTCTTCACAAGCCATATTTTGATTGCAAAGGGGAATGATTTTTTCTCATACTTGAACTTTTTGTGAACAAAAACCTTTATTTAATTTCAGCAATTTACTTTTGAAAGCTTAGCATTTAGTTTAATTTACTTGTTATAGTCATACGTCTGCATATTTAGTAGCATTTCACTTAAGTAGTTTAATTTCAAACTTAGCTCTTCACTTTGTTTTTATATTATAATATAATATAAATAACTAGCTTATATATATTTCCAGCTTCCTTGTGGGATCGATATCTAGAACTCCGTTAGAGTCATATATTACTTGAGTGATATGTATACTTGCGTAGTATGTAAACAGGAATTGATATTTTAAAGAGGTTTTTAAAGATAAATTATTTTCATCAAAATTATAATATAGTTTGGGTTACATCGCATCATTATTATTAAGCTTAACAAATTCCTGCCGCATCAACAGTCAGTAGTAGAATCTCATAGAAATGAAGAGAGATACAACCACAAAATCCAATTAGGAGGCATATGATTCAGAGAGTAGAATCATTTGTTTAATCTAGAAGTGGAAGAAGGGATAGGCCCTCTACATCTACTGCAAGGGCATCTACTTCTTGATCTACATCACTTGAAGGTATTATGGATCAACTCATGATTCAACAAATGGACGTAGTTAATATTCAAATTCAGTTAGGAAAGATAGGAGCAAGGAATGCATTTAATGATGAATGTCAGCAGAGGAGAGTACGACATGATATTGATTTTGAGAATGCCATGGTAAGACATCTTAGGGGTGAACCTAATGTGGACTTTTCTGCTTGCCCCAGTTTCACTCCCTATACTCCCATTCATGATGATGAAGAAGAAGAATTAGATGATGAAGAGGAAGGAGATGAATATTGAAGTTTTATGAGTCTTGTTTAGTTTATTTTTTATGTTTGATTATTGTTGGTGTTTGTATTATGATGAATATTTATTTGAAATTGTTGTAGTAAAAATTTTTCTATTGTGTTGTGAACTGAATATATAATAGTAACTATAGACTTTAACTTTTTTTTTGCATTTTTAGTATTTTCAATTTAGTTTGTCAGTTTAGTTTTTTTCAGTTTTTGTATTTAGTATTTATGTTTTTAATTCTTTCTCTAGAATATATTATGTTTAATTTAATGGTTTTTATAGTGTATGTAGTTTTATAGTTAGTACCTGCAGTATACCAGAGCCCATTTTCATAGTCAAAAATCCTCTATTGGTCAGATTTTATTTTCATCCATTTACTATTTTCTTTCACCTACTAAATTTTTTACTAAAAATATTTTTAAGAAAATCACTTAAAAACTTTATTTTGGGGGAAAGAAATTTTTTTTTTGAAAAGGACAGGGATATTAAGATTTAACTTAAGTAACTATTTTATTTGTCCTTAAGTAACTATATTTTTGAAATTAATTTAGCATGGTCTAGGATATTAAGATTTAACTTTAAATGAATATACTTATGTTTATAAATATTACGGTAAATTTAGGTAAAAAACTTTTAATAATGAAGGTTAAATTCTAAAGTTAAAGATATTTGGTATGATAGGATAAGACTATGTTTTTCTATTTAAAGTAAAGAAAATAATATTTTTTAAGTATTAAGAATTTTAGAGTTTCATGTAAGAAAAAAAGAATGAGACTTTATGAAAAATAATAAACTAATATTAATTTATAAAGAAAAGAAATGTATAGAGTTTTGACTTTAAAAAGAGGATAGTGAAGTTCAAAATTATTAAAGGCTATCAGGATATAGCAATCCTCACTTGAAAAAGAAAAATAAAAAGAAAAGGAAAAGAAAGGACTGAAAAGATCCTAAAAAAAAGAAAAAAAAGGAAAGAAAAAGAAAAGAAAAATAAGTGAGGAGAAGCTTGAGGAGATGCCTAATAAAAAATTGGCATCACTTGAATCAACTTAAGGAAAGAGCTTTATTACATTTTCTAAACTTGTATTGAAGTATTAGTAGCATTCCTAATAAAATTTTCATGAAATTCTTTTTCATATAAATTTTCTAAATGTCCTTAATGTGACAAATTGTAATTCTTCTTAAATTGAATAGAGCTTCTGAAATCTTAAATTTGATTACTAAGTATTCCTAGACTTAGAGTTTGAATCTAAGTTATTAAAGGGTTTTTCTTAAATTTTGTTATTCTATTTCTTAAACTAGTATAGAAGTTATAAGTTAATCTCTATCCTAATTCATATGATTTTATGTAATAAAAGTGTCACTTGAGGACAAGTAACATTTAAATTTGGGGGATTTTGATACACCAAAATAAACATTATTTTAAGTACTTATTTTATGCTTATTTTTGGTGATATTGCACTTTAAAGAAAGGATATTGCCCTTTAAAGAAGGGTTTTTTTGTGTTTTTGTTGCAGGTATATCATTTTTAGGCATTTGGAGCCAAAAATGGTAAAAAGAACGAAATTTGGAGCCAAAACAACAAATTTTGGGATTTTGGTGCATGATGTGCCAAAATCTAGAGAACTGACGCATGATGCGCCAGGGATGACTTTTTCAAATTAAGGCAGTTCGAGATGAATTTTTCGCCAATTTTTAAAGGGACATTTGTTCTACACACCTCTTGGAGTAATTCAATGCATCTATACACTTTGGAAGGTTCTTTTATGAAGGGATATGACTCTTAGATCAATTGACACATCTTTTCAATTCAAAAGAGTCGACTTTGAAGGGAATTTTGAATTCTTTTGCAAAGGAGGTAGCCTAAAATAAAAGAAGAAGACTTGAGGAGGCTTGAAGGGTGTGTGGCGTGAGAGAGAAGAAAGGGGGGTGCGTGAGTAGAGATAGAGAGAGAAGAGGAGATTTTCTTCTAGGGTTGTAAGAGGAGAGGGAAGGTGAGAGATTTCTTCATCATTACACTTCTAAGAGAGAATTGGGAGTGATTGTAAAGAGAGAAAAGGCTTGGAGAGAACTTCTAGGGATTTTCTTTGGAAGGATTGTGAGATAAGTTGTATTTTTATTTCTTTTGTTTTGTAAAATTATTTTTATACATGAAATCTAAGTTTTATCGTATCATTCTCATGAATTATGAGTAGTCTTCTTTATCCTTCTCCGTACTTTGAGATATGATTTTGTGAAGAATAGTTTTTCTCCTAAGTTTTAAATGATAATAATTTGCGATGATTTGAACTCCGATCTTCATTTACTTTTCGATCTGACCAATTGAAATGTTAAAACTTGTTGAGAGACATATGTTCTTAAATGAGATATGATTTTTACAACATAGGCAAAATCAAATTTGATTTCATCGGAGAGTATGTCATCCATGGGATTGGGTGTAAGTAAATAGGGAAATACACTTTGTTGGATGTAGAATTGGAGATTTTAAATTGACATATCAAAATCCACAATTTGGTCCAGTTGATTGGAAACTAATGCAAGATTGTTAGCCCATAGGGAAGGAAGTAGTAGGAGCATTGGAGTGGCAGCTGATATCTTCCAAGCCTATCCACGCCTAACCTTGGAATTAGGGACCAAACTTTGGATTATTAATGTTCTATATAGCAACATTGTAAAGAGGAAGGATGCTTTCTTAAATTTGAACTTTCTGTTACAATAAAAACTTTTTTTAATTTTTGTATTTTTACTTTTGAAGTTTTAGTATTTAGTTTAGTTTAACTTCTGTAGTCTTGCATCTGCATTTTAATTAGCATTCACTTGAGTAGTTAATTTTCAAACTTTACACTTTACATCTATTTTTGTTTTTGTTTTTGTTATAAAATAATTTTCATAATTTACTTTAGGATTTTCCAACTTCTCTGTGGGATCGATATCTAGGACTCCATTAGAGCCCTTTATTACTTTAGTAATATGTATACTTGAGTTGATATTAAAGGGGATTTGACAGTTTAAAAAGAGTTTTAAAAGATAAATTATTTAAATAAAGAATATTTTTGTTGAGATTATATTGGATATTTATTATATATCTGTCGTGTGTGATTTTGTAATATTGAAAAATATTTGCAAAATTGTCACACTAAATTGCCCCGCATCAAAGGGACATTAAGACACCTTATGGATTTTTATTAAAGAAGACTTGGATCATCAAGAGAGGAGACCGATGTTGACCTCATTTTTGGTTGAGTTCTAGTTTTTCCTCTTTAGTAGCCTAGGTTCTAGCCATAGGATTTTTCTGTTGACTATTCGTAGAAGACTAGAAAATGAACCCTCACAATTAGAAATTCCAAATCTTCTTTGCTCAACTTGAAGTTCCACATATTTTTCCTAACCTCTAGCACTTAGTAGGTGGATTCAGCATGGGGGAACTCAAGGGGAGCCTCCCATAGGATGTTCAGACCTTAGAACTAACCATGGGTAGTCCGGTGATGGCTGAAATGGCTTGCACACACTAAACTTTCTTACATCCCCCAATCCCTAAGATCCCTTGATTTGGTCTCATGATTCCTTTTGGAAAGCTCATATGAATGAACCTATACCCCTAGTCTTTGGCTAAGAGGGTTAGAACCAACATATTGATCATCCAAAATGAATCCTCATATGAATCTTATTAGTTTGGCATGGCTTGATGGCTTACTTGCTCATTATAGCCCAAAATCACCAAATTACCAAAATACCCACACAACCCTAATTTTTGCCAAAAAATCCCAAAATACCCAAATTTACCTAAAAATCATCTCAAACCACTCACCAATACCTAAATTGGACAAAATTCACCAAAATCACCAAATTTCCAAAATACCCCCAAAATTATCAAAAAATACCAAAATGCCCCTCATGACCCAAAAATTTTAAAAATTCCCAAAAATTCAAAAATCATCCCAAATATTCCCAATTCCAATTTTTAACCATCACATTGACCCAATTTGACCAATTTTACCCCATTTGACCAAAAGCCCCAAATTTTCCCTTAAGGGCCCAATTTTCCCAGATTAGCCTCAATCTTGGCCCAATTGACCCCAATCTTGCCCAATTTCAATTCCAAACCAAAATTCAGTACCCCTAACCCCAATATAAACAAAATTCAAGCCCAATTTGACCCAATTGAAAGCCCAATTTTACCCAAAAAATGCTCCAATTTTTACCATATGACTAAATCCACCAAATTGGCCTTCAAATTCAATTCAAATCACTTGAAATCACTTCCAAACTCTTCATGATGTCTCCCTACACCTAATTCAACATTCAATTGATCTAAATTTTAGCCCAAATTCAACCTTTAAAAAAAATCCCAAGCCCACCATGTTTAATTCCAAAAGCCCAAATTCAATTAAAAGCCCATATGACAATTTCTCCTCATCATCCATTCAATTAAAATCACTCCCTAAGTTTTAAATTCATGATAAAATCATTCCAAATCAAGCCTCATGAAAAACGCTACAAAAATACCAAATAAATCCAAAATCCATTCTCATGAAAATTAGTCAAGCCACATGCAAGCCATGAAGCCACTCCCAAGTCATAGGTGAGCCATGAGAGCCTTGCCACCTCATCAAGCTATTAATGGTAGAAGGACATGCCACTTTTAAGCCTCTTTAAAAAGTTTTTTAACCCTTTTATGAATTACTCTAACCCATGTTTAGCCAAATCTCTTTGGATGGTGACACATCCTCAATGATTAAGTTGAACCTCCTGATTTTATTCAGCTCCTAAACCTTCCTTGAGGGGTGAACCTAACCCAAATCATGTCTTGACCCAAATTGACCCGAAATGACCCTTTCCCCATTCCTCTTTAATCCAATACCTTTACACATAGCCATCCCCAATTGACTTAACCAAACCCAAGCCTTGACCTCCCTGAGTCATATGGTGACTTGAGTCTGGCCGGCCAACCACCTTGGCCGCCTGAAAATCCAAATCCAAAAGCTCCACCTTGGCTAAAACCCAAAATTAAACCCATCCAAGCTACCTCATCCCAATTGGATTTTTGCACAATTTTTCCCTCCACGTAAGCAACTTATGACACCCATCAATTGCCCTTGATGGCCTCTCCTTCCCCCTCTATTTAAAATCACCCTCCATGGCCAAGAGGTGAGAGCTTGAAATTCTTTGAGGAGACTCTTTCAAATTGTTCCTAGAACTTCTTCAAGACCTCTTGAGTGAATAACCCAACCTTCCTAGAGCCCTCAAGCCCTCAATCCCACTACTTGAGCTCAATTTCAGAGCTCAAAACCAAGGCCAAAATAGGACACCCCCAAAACTCCACCAAAATCAAATTAATTGCACCCATACCATCCCCACAGTGAGAGAAGAAGATTCCCCACAAAAGCCCCATCACCAAAGCACCCTAAGGTGGACTTTGATCTAACCCCTAAATTGGCCTTAGTGGATTTCATACCTAGGCATTTCACCATAGTTTGAGGCTTCATCTAGGAGCTCATTGGACTCAAGGCAAGCTTTTGGAAGCACCCAATTGAAGGGAAGCACCCAATTAGCACCCAATTGAAGCCACACCTCTTGGGCAAAGGTATTGAACCATAACCCTAAACCATACTTCATTTGATTCTCCATGATCATAGAGTTAATTTAAGGTTGATTAACTGTATGGATGTATTATCTTAGTCAAGACAAGTCTATAGGAACAAACCACACTTAATTTGGTTAAGTATCGAGTGAGATATTAGGGTTAGAAGTTGGACAACTCGCGGGTTGGCTCGTTTGGGATGATGACGGACGACCGTTTGAACGTGTGTTTATGCGATGGACAATCCTAATGGGGTTGGATACAAAGATGGAGCGAAGCCACGGGCTGACGAAGCAGCTACGTAGATGACTATGCTAAACCAGAGGAAGCCGCGTGGAAAGCTTGACGCGTGAGAGGACTGCATGGTGCCGCGTCACTTATGTAGATAAATAGGATTTTTCTTATTTATTTAAATAACTAAATTTTTAAAAATGCATATATTTGTGTAGAAAAATCACAAAAATAAAATAAAAATACTCTCTTGCTTAGTGAACAAAGGAGAACAATGTGGAAATACTTTCATGTCCATTTGATGCATGTATAATTTTTAATTAATTAAATGGATTTTTTCTTATTTTGATTCTCTATTTGCATAGACATTTCACCATGACTTGATTTTTGGGGCTTTGATTCTATCTGTTATGAGGAGGCTTTCCTGATTTTTTATGAGGAGGCTTTCCTAATTTTTGTCAGGGGAGATCTCTAGGCATGGATATTTAATTTTCAAGTTAATGGTCTCTATTTTGGTATAAAAATTATAATAACTAAAATACTCATCAGAAAAATACAAAATTTATTGTGGTAGGTTCATTGTGGTTAGAGGACCCTAGGAAAAATATAAACTTAGTTTGATTTATTAAAAATATTTCTAATTGTCCTAAAAATTAAATAAACTTAATATGGAGTAATTATAAATTTAAATGACATAATAATTATTCTCCATTGTGATCTAATGTCATAGGAGCTCCCTATAAAAATTTCAAGTCAATTGGAGTTAATTTGACCACTCAAATGAATTAATCAAACAAAATCACACTTTTGGCATTAAAATAACTATAATAATTAAAATAATAATTGAAAAATCACCAAATTGGTTTTAGGAGCTCTTTATGACCAGAGGAACCTAAGAAAAATAAAATTAGAATTAAAATAAACACTTCATTTTTTAGCTATTTTTAAGCATTTAAATAATTAAAAATCAAATAAAAATCATAAAAATTGTAAAATTGTAAAAATACACAAAATTATCACATTTGACTTGTTGATCACTTAGAACCAATTAAAATAATTTTCTTAATTTTTTAAGTCATGATATTAATTTCTAAAGGCTTAAAATGAATTTTCTCTAATTTCTCACTAAAATAATTCCAATAATTAAAATATAAATCACAAAAATATGAAATTTGTTTTTTTTTTGGCTTCCTGGACTCAAAGAGATTTAATAAAAATATAAAACTTAATTTTCTACTTAAACAATATTTTATATTTAATTAAAGCCCAAAAAAATAAATAATTCTAATAACTAAATTAAACCTCTAAAAATCATGAAAATTGATCCGAGTGGTCTTCTATCCTAGGTGAACCTCCAATAATTTTATTAAGGATAGAGGTTTTGTTTTGATTGAATTATTAAATTTTGATTGAAAAATCCCCATTTTTGCATTAGAAATAATTATAAAATTAAATAAATTTAGAAAAATCATATTTTCTCCTCTGATATTTTAATTAACCCATGAGTGGGGTAACTTAAAATTTTCAAGTCATTTGAGTTTAATTTAATGAATTATAAGGTATTAGGGCATTAGGGGCAAAAGGGTAATTTTGGAATTTAAGACTTATTTAATATTTAGTTAACCAAAGAGCTAAATGGGCAACAAATAATCTTAATTGATATGTTTTGATGATTGGAATATGAAAGGGATAAATGGTAGTAACCAACCTCACTTTGGTCTTGTAAAGGATAAACTTGTAATTCTCTTAAAATATATGAAACTTGGAAGAATATTTAAATAAAAAAAGATATTGAGGTGAGAGATTTTTGGAAGATCATAACTCACTGATTTTAAGCCCCAATTAATGGTTTTGAAATGACTTATAATTCATGATAAGGATTAGAGGTATAAACATTTAAATCTTTTTTTAAAATTGCAAATCTACCCATTAATTTTTAAGGGCTTAGTAGTGAACTAGGCTTAATCAAAAATTTGTTTAATGAGATCTAGAAAATAATCTATAACTAATTTAAAACTTTTTAAAACACTACAAGCCTATCTTTAAAATCAAAGTGCTAAGTTAAGTAAACCAAATTGCCCCTAAGAGTCTTTACTTATATAATTTACAAATAAAACATCAAGCAATAATTACCCCATCCTTAGGGTTAGCTAGAACATCAGTTCATTGAGCTTAAGGGTATGATAGGCATGGGTTATTAAATAACATAATGAGTTTGAAAAAACTCGGGACTTTTCAAGGCATTGTGAGATGCCTGGGGTCTGATCCCTAGACCTTTCTATACTCTTTTGGATATTTTGAAGTATGATTAAACTCATTATGCCTTGCTTGTGAAATCATCTATACACATAGATAAAATATGACATAGGATCTGGTAGACAAACAAACATGTTTTAATTTCTGCAAAATTATATATATATATATATATATATGCCTTGCAAGTACTGAACTTTCAAGTGGAGGAACGAGAAGACTCGACAGTTACGCTTTTATAGTTTACATCATCTTCTTTTCCTGCACTTTCGTCATGAACTTGCATGTTAAACAACGATGTCACCCTACATGTCAAAAAACTAAAACTTTTAGGATGGCCACATAACTGAAACCAAAATAAAAATTTAAAAATCAAATAAGATGAAATTCACCGCCACAACATTCAAAATATAAGACAACTCAAAATTTTAATCACAAACATCACAAAAAACCAAAATTGCAACTAAATTAAAACGTCTCTATCGGATGATCGGGAATCCCTCGGAGGAGGTAACCTACGGTTGCTAACAAGATTTCCCACGGTCTAAACGAAAGTATGAAAATTTTTAAATTGAGTTTAGTAAATTCATTTAGACTAAGTGAATCCGAAGAAAAATAGTGGTACCGGAACGAGAGAACTGTAGGATCCTAACTAGTGTTGCTCTAATCAACTTTAGTATGCCCCTATAAAATTTAAAGAACTTCAACCATAGGGCCACCTGATTTGATATTATAACTTGACACACTAGAAAACTCATACTCATTGTGGCAAGGAGCTTAAAGCTAGCATGGTGGGCAGCATGACCATATTCAACAACAAAACCTGTCTTCCCCATCTAAACCAATCTTCCTTCATTAGACTTAAACAACAAAGCCATAGGACTTCGAGGTTGCTTGCTTATGCAACGTAAATCCTCATCTTATCGTATCCCACGAGGAAGGTTTAAATTAGAAAAAATAAATTAACTAGAAAATTCACAGCAATTAAATAAAATTACTGTCACTAATTTTGAATATTTGATGTACTATCAGAACTAAATTATTAACTACTATATTAAGCAATTTATGTAGGGATTCTATGCAAGTATATGTATCGTTATCAAGTAATACAGGACATTCTGATTAAGCCCAAAATATCGTTTAAGCCCCAAATATGTATCCCATGAGGAAGGTTTAAATTAGAAAAAATAAATTAACTAGAAAATTCACAGCAATTAAATAAAATTACTGTCACTAATTTTGAATATTTGATGTACTATCAGAACTAAATTATTAACTACTAACAAAACTATAATGCAAAGTTTGAACAGTAACTACCAAACTATGTTTACGTGATGAAGTTATCTAATATGAAAAAGCATCTTTCCCACTACAATGATTTTTTAGTAAAATGAGAAAAGATAAATGGTTTAAATCTATATTATGCCAAATAGGAGCAATTTTAATTCTCTACCCTGATTCAGTGTTATAGAGAATCATTAGTTAATCTTAGGTTTAGTCCCTAAATTTGTGGTTAGGCTGGGAGGATACTGGCTCTAACTTTAGAGCTCCCACTTCCCTTCCTCTGAAGGCTAACACTCGCTTTAGTTCTTAAACACTAAGACCAAATTGAGGATTTTAGTCTGTCACCCTAAAATCTCCAATTCTACACTCAACAATATATATTTCCCTATTTATTTGCACTTAATTACATGAATGAAATACTCCATAGAATTAAATGTGATTCTCACTCAGTTGTAGAACTCATACTCCCTTTCCCGGATCATATGTTTCACAACATATTTTAATATTTCAATTAGCCATATTGAAAAGTAAATTAATAACGGGGTTGAAAAACCATCACAATTTATTTTTTTTAAATTGGCACATCCAAATTATCTCTTCATTTCACCATATCTCGGAGTAGGGAGAAAGATAAGGAAAACTACTTAGACTTCATGAGAAGGATACAAAAAAACACAAATTTCATATATAAAATAAAGTTCATACAACAATAATAAACAAATAAAACTTATCTGAAACTCTTTCTCAAAGCAAATCCCTTGTAGCCTCTTGGACTCTTTCTCTCTTTACAATACTCTTGATTCTCTCTTAGAAGATGCAAGGAAGAAGAAATATCTCACTTCTCTCCCTCTCTAACAACTCTTAGAAAACAATTCACACTTAAACTCACCATAAAACTCAAAAATCTAGAGAATTAAATGACTAATGGACTCAAAGTGGTTGTAATGGGGGAGGAAGAATACGAGAGAGAGAGAGAGAGAGAGAGAGTTTTCTCATCAATTTTCGCTCTAAATAGAGCCTAATGTCGGTTTTCCAATAGGTGAATCAAAAAACTCTTCAAAAAGCATCCAAATTTACCGAATCTTATATAAATCATGCTTGCACTGACCTTGGCTTCGTCGACACCAGTGTCTCTTTAATTAATCCATGCTCTCTATCAAATGGCGTCGTTGGTGTTGAATATTTCTTCTAAACTCCATTTTGACTCCAAATTCCATCCTTTTTTCCTTCAAGTCCTAACTTCAAGTCCTAAAAATCAAAACATAAAAATACCTTCCATTAAAGTGCAATATCTCCAAAAATAAGTAAACTGTTGGTCTAAAAATGCATATATTTTTGGTGTATCACCTTTTCAGCTAGGATGAAGTCCAGCGGGGGAATATTATATGGATGTTATTTGTCCTCAAGTAACTCCTTTACTATATAAAAATATGACTTTTGGCAAAGAATTTAACTTCTAGATTTCTATATTTTGGTCCACTAAATACAAAAGAATAACTTAAGAAAAATGTTAAATAACTCCAATTAATACTAAAGATATAAGAATATCTAGCTGTCAAGTCTAAGATTTCTGATTCTCTATTCTTTTCAAAGAAAATTACAAATTGTCATATTAAAGCCACTTAGAACACTTTAAAGCCACTTAGAATATCCATATGAAAAAGAACTTCATAAATCTTTATTAGTAATTATGCTAATACTTAAATACAACTTTAGAGAATGTAGCCAAGCCTTTTTCTTTAAGTTGATTTAAGTGAAGCCAATTTTTTATTAGGTATCTCCTCAAACTTCTTCTCACATCTTTTTCTTTTCTTTTCTTTCAGGATCATTTTCAATCCTTTTTTTTCTCTTCTTTTTTTTTTATGTGAGGATTACTATATTCGGATAGCCTTTAATGATTTTGAACTTTACTATCCTCTTCTTAAAGTTAAAAACTTTTCACATTCCTTCACTTTATAAAATCATATTAGCTTTGAAGATTTTTCATAAAGTTTTATTCTTTTCTTCTTATATGAAACTATAAGATTCTTAATACTTCAAAAATACAAATTCCTTTACTTACAATAGAAAAACATAGTCTTATTCCTCATACCAAATACCTTAATCTCTAAAATTAACCTTTATTATTGAAAATTTTTACTTAAGTTTATTGTATATTTAGAAACACAAATATAGTTATCTAAAGTCACCCTCTAATACCAAAGGTCATGTTAAATTAAAAATTTTGAAAATATAGTTAATTGAGGACAAATAAAATTAAGTTTATTTATTTAAAAAGAAATTTTTCTTTACCCCCAAACTTAATTTTTTTAAGGATTTAGCATAAAAAAATTAAAAAATAAAAGGGTGAAAAAAAACATTTAATATATAAAGAAAAAACTTATCTGTTGAAGGTTCTGATATTGAAACTTAACTCTGAAATATTGCATGTGCTAATATAAAAAACTACAATACTTAAAACATTAAATAACACATAATACATATAAAAATTTGCTAAGAAAGAATTAACTACAAATACATTCAACAAAGTACTAAAAACTAACAACAATACTAAAATAAATTCCAATGCAAAAATAGTTTTACAACCTACTGTTCACAATGCAACATAACATCTAAAATAAAGCAAAGTATCACACTCTAAAAACAAACAATAACAACAGTAAAGTACAACCAACTATAAACTAAACAAAAGATCAAACTATGACTAATTAAACATCATCAGTCATCATCTTCTTCTTCTTCTACATCAAAGTTTTGTTGTTGATATGGGGTAAAGACAGGGTGACTATGAAACTGAACTGAGTTGTCACCCCTCATGTATCGAACCATCGCATCATCATAAGCAGCATCATACTCAAACTTCCGCCTTCTCAAATCATCATTACGTGCATTTTTGTCCTCCATATTTTCCATTCTACTATCCATTCTCAAGATATCTTTCTATTGGATCATCAACTGCTCCATAAGTTCTTGGTTAGTAGGGGTACTAAAAGTAGTACTTGAAGTGGAAGGAATATCCTTAGTCCTACTTCCAGATCTCCATCCAACACGAGATTCATAAGTCTTTATATTGATAGGCCCAATATGTTTTAGAAGTTCAATCTTCTCCTCATCCACTCTAAAATCAACTCCTGTCTCTTCACATAGTGTGAAGATCGAGGCAGGGTGTGCTAAACCACCAATAATCTCTCCCAAAGCAAGGCCACCGACGGTATCCTCGAGGCCGCCGATGGCGAGATCGGTGATTATGCTAAAAAATGCAATGGATAAGGATGAATTTTGAAGAGATGCTTAAGCAACTCTTGGGAAAACTCCTCTACAAGTTTAAAAGAACATTTTGGCCAAAAATTAGAAGACTCTCTCAGTAATTTTAGATAAGTTTCAGCATTTTAGAGAGATTCAAAGTAGTTAGGTTGTGAGGAATTCTTCGAGAGATTGTAAGAGTGGTGGGAAGGTGAGAGATTTCTTCCTCATTGTCGCTTTGAAGAAGAATTTTGTGTGCTATAAGGAAATGAAGAGATTCAGAGGAACTTCAAGGAGTTTGCTGTGGGGAGGAATTAGAGATAAGTATTTTTTTGCTTTGTGTAGTTTGTATGACGTTGCTTTTATATATATATTTCGAGTTTTGTCGTATCTTCCCCATGAATTCTGAGTAGTTTTTTCTGTCTTTCTCTTTGTCTTGAGATTTGTGAAATGGTGATTTGAATTGGTTGAGCCTTGAAAATGTTAAAGAAGTTATGATGATCTTTTCACTTCGATCTTAATTTACTTTCAATCTGGCCAATTGATTTGTTAAAATATGTTGAGTTTTACAACTAAAGTAAAGATTACATCCAAGATTCAGGGAGGTCAAAGCCCTTGGAAGTTGGTGCAAATAAATAGGGAAATATAATTATCGGGCATAAAATTTGAGATTTTAGAGTGACAGACTAAAATCCTCAATTTGGTCCTATTGTTTGGGTGCTGATGTGTAGATGTTAGCCCTCAGATGAGGGGAACGTGTGAGCTCCGAAGTGAGAGCCGGGATCCTCCCAGCCTC
>NW_018164740.1:104352-105557 GCF_001263595.1 Phalaenopsis equestris | reverse complement strand
TTATAACCCAGGTTGGAAGAATCATCCAAATTTTAATTGGAATAATAATTCTTCTACAAATCAACAATGTACAAACAATCCAGTGAACCCATTAGGAAATTCATCCAACCAAGGAAATGTTAACTATAGACCTTCTTATCCTCCAGAATTTAACAGTAACACTCAAATTAAGGAAAAGAAGTTGTCTATGGAAGAGCTGATATTGAATATGGGTCAACAATTGCAGAATCAAGGAAATTAATTATAAATTCAAGGAAATCAATTACAAAATCAAGGAATTGCTATTAAAAATATTGAAAATCAATTAGGGCATATCACTACTGTGCTTAGTAACCAAACATTAGGAACTTTTCCTAGTACTGTGGAACTAAATCCTAAAGATCAAGGAAAAGACCACATAAAAGCGATACAACTACGAAGTGGAAAAGAACTAGAAACAAGAGTACAAGAAGAAAAGAAAACTGAAAAAGAAAAAGTGGATAAAAAAAAGAAAAGGATCGTGAATACCCAAATTTAGAATATCCATTTACACCAATGAAAATTACTGTGGAGAAACCTCCACCACCATTTCCTCAAAGACTGAAGCAACACAAGCAGAATAAAAAATTTTCCAAGTTCTTAGAAATTCTAAGGAAATTAACGGTAAATATTTCCTTCGTAGAAGCTTTAGAGCAAATGCCCAATTATGTGATGTTTATGAAAGATATTCTGAACAAGAAAAGGAAGTTTACTAATCATGAGACTGTTGCACTTAACGAAGAGTGTAGTGCAATTATTCAGAAAAAACTTCCTGAAAATTTAAAAGATCTTGGTAGTTTCATTATACCGTATGCTATTGGTGAAAAATTTTATAGAAAACTTTATGTGATTTGGGAGCCAGCATTAATCTTATGCCTCTATCAATTTTCAAAAGATTAGGATTAGGAGAAGTCTCACCTACTTCTGTAACTCTTCAGTTAGTGAATCGATTAGTCACCTATCCTAAGGGAGTTAGAGAAGATGATTTAGTAAAAGTTGATAAATTTATCTTTCCTGTGGATTTTATTGTTTTAGATATGGAGGAAGATAAAGAAATACCTATCATTTTAGGGAGACCATTTTTAGCTACTGGAAAAGCTATGATAGATGTTCAAAAAGGAGAATTAACTATGAGAGTTAACGATCAAGAAGTGACTTTTAACATTGCAAAATCTATGAAATACCCT
>NW_018164740.1:102118-103569 GCF_001263595.1 Phalaenopsis equestris | reverse complement strand
TGCCTTTTGGATTATGTAATGCACCTGCAACATTCCAGAGATGTATGATGTCTATATTTAGTAAATTAATTGATGATGGATTGAAAGTATTTTTGGATGATTTCTCTATATTTGGAACATCATTTGATGCATGCTTAAATTATCTTGAAAAAGTTTTGGAGTTATGTGAAAGAACTAATTTAGTTCTGAATTGGGAGAAATGTCAATTTATGGTTGCATGAGAAATTGTGTTAGGGCATAAAATTTTGAAAAATGGTATGGAAACTGACCCTGCAAAAATCCAAGTTATATCTAAATTAACGCCTCCTACTAACGTAAGAGAGGTTCGAAGTTTTCTTAGACATGCTGGTTTTTACAAGCATTTTATTAAAGATTTTTCAAAATTACTAAACCTCTATGCCAACTTTTAGAAAAGGACAAGAAATTTGAATTTACTGAAAGCTGTTTAAATGCCTTTGAGTTATCAAAGAAAAAATTAATCACAACCTCCATTATAGTTTCACCTAACTGGGAGAAACCATTTGAACTGATGTGTGAGGCTAGTAATTATGCTAGTGGAGTTGTTCGTGGACAAAGGTATGCATGAAAAGATTTTTAAGGTTATATATTATGCTAGTAAAACTCTTAATGATGCTCAAATTAACTATACTGTTACTGGAAAAGAGCTACTAGCTGTCGTGTATGCTTTAGACAAATTTTGATCTTATTTAATTGGAACTAAATGTGTTGTGCAGACTGATCACTCTGCTATAAAATATCTGATGCAAAAGAAGGATGTCAAACCAAGATTAATTAGATGGATACTTTTGATCCAAGAATTTGATCTTGTGGTTATTGATAGAAAGAGAACTGATAATCAAATTGCTGATCATTTTTTTAGATTAGAAAATCATGAATTATTGGATACCGATAATAAAATTACAGATAGTTTCCCTGATGAACAACTTTATAATATTAATGAGTGTAAAATATCATGGTATACTGATATTGTTACTGATATTGTTAATTATATTGATATTTTACCACCTATGCTGACATTGCAATAACAAAGAAAATTTATTCATGATGTGAAAGCATATTTTTGGGATGAGTCATATTTATATAAACAATGTAAGGATCTTATTATGAGATGTGTACCTTATGAAGAAACCGAGCTAATCATTCAGAAATGTCATGATTCTGAATTTGGAGAACATGTTGGGATTGATAAAACTGCTTATAAAATTTTGCAGCTGGATTCTATTGGCCTACAATCTATAGAGATGTTTACAAATACATCAAAACTTGTGATCTATGTCAACGAGTAGGCAATATATCTATAAGAGATGAAATGCCTCTGAATTTCATGTTAAAAGTTAAGATCTTTGATGTTTGGGGATTAGATATCATGGGACCATTTATTCCTTCATTTGGGAAATTATATATATTAATTGCAGTAGACTACGTCTCTA
>NW_018164740.1:101763-102064 GCF_001263595.1 Phalaenopsis equestris | reverse complement strand
TTTTTAATGAAAAATATTTTCACTAGATACGTAATGCCGAGAATGATTATCACTAACAAAGAATCCCATTTTAGGAATAGATACATTTAGAGATTGGCAGAAAAGTTTAGTATTATTCTTAGAATCTCTACTTCTTATCACCCTCAAACCAGTGGATTAGCTAAAGTGTCTAATAAAGAGATTAAACAAATACTGGAAAAGACTGTAAACCCTAGTAGAGTAGATTGGTTTACTAGACTGGATACCGCATTATGGGCTTATGGGCTTACATATAAAACTCCTATTGGAATGACTCCTTACA
>NW_018164740.1:96520-101742 GCF_001263595.1 Phalaenopsis equestris | reverse complement strand
CAAAAACTCCTATTGGAATGACTCCTTACAGATTGATTTTTGGAAAGACTTGTCACTTACCAGTAGAATTGGAGCATAAAGCATATTGGGTTATAATTTAATTTAATTATAATTTGAAAGATGTTGGTGAGAAAAGATTGTTGCAATTGAATGAATTAGAAGAGTTAAGAAATGAATCTTATGATAACGGCATAATTTATAAGGAAAAACTAAAGTTATGGCATGATCAGAAGATTAAGCAAAAGAACTTTGAACCAGGACAAGAAGTTTTACCGTATAATACAAGACTGAAGTTATTCCCTTGGAAATTGAAGTCTCGTTGGTTAGGACCCTTTACTGTGACTCAAGTTTATACTTACTGAGCAGTTGAAATTGAAGATCAAAAGACTGGAAATAGATTTAAAGTAAATGGACACAGATTAAAACCGTATTTTGAGGGTAAAAGACCAAATTTTAAAGAGGTTTTAATGATCAGTCAACCTAAATAGGTCGGGCTGACAACGTTAAATCGAGTGCTTTATGGGAGGCAACCCATAGTTATCTTTATTTTCATTACGATTATAGTAATTTTATTTGAAATTATTGTTAGTTAGTGGTAGTATTAAACTCTACTACTCTTATTTACCCTTGAATTATCATGAAAATTATATATCTATAAAAAATTGGAACGCATTTGGACCAGAGCGAAACTGTGCAATTTTTTCGTTGGGCGCCAACGGCGCCATCAACGCCACCAACGGCGCCATCAACACCACCAACGGCGGGTTTTTCCTGAGAGTCCAGGCAATTGTATTCTAAAGGTTCGCCGACGGCGCCCTCGACGTCGCCGATGGCGAGACCGGTGGGAAAACAGTTTCTTGAGTTTGAATTGGCAGTTTTTTGCGGTTTTTGGCGGGAGTTTCTCCATTTAAACTCCCAAATTCGATTCCTAAGTCCATATTTTCCCAAAACCAAAAAATCACTTCCCAAAACCAAAAAATCACTCCAAAAAATCACTCCACCAAATTCATCCCTATGGCGTCCAATTCCCCAAAAAACCATCGCCTCTGAGTGTTCAACAGAAGGAAGTTCATTAGTTCCGTAGCGCAGCGAATCTTCAACAAAGTGTTGATTAAGGGGAGATTGATCAAGGAATGAGGATTCGTGAATTGAGGATGAGGATTCATGAATTGAGGACTGAACAATCCTACGAAACCAATTAAAGATATGATTGTGTGGTGAAGATGGGAAGTGCGATGTTACACTACAGCCACCGTGGTTGTTCCTGTAGTCAAGGAATTTTATGCTAATTTGCATGGAATCAACCAGGGAGTCGTTTATGTGCGAGGCAGATGGATAACTTTTACTCCTGCATGAATTAATGAATTATATATGATTGAGAATGTTCCTGTCTGCCATTATTCTAACTTCATCCAGACAAGAAACCTAATGAATGAGATCTACCAATATTTGACAGACGAGACTGAAGACTGAGAAATGAGAGAAAATGAGAGTTTTTTTGCGACACTCCTAAACCCCGTTTCTAAACACTGGCACTTTTTCATTTCTGTAAAACTATTACCGATCCTACAATAAAGGTCGGTAAAGTTTCCAAAGAAAGTGTTATTCTAACTTATTATATCCAAATGGGACAGTCGATCGATATTGGATCAATAATTGCAAAGTCTGTTTTGGGCCTGATCGTTCATGGATCAACTTATGGGCTTGGACATCCTTCCACAATTTTCTTACTCTGCAGCTAGTCCCAAGTATCTTATGAGAATTGGAAAAAGGTACTTCTACCTTGGAAGCCTTTGGACCCAACTGAGAGATTCCCAACCTATGAAGATGAAAATGATATGACTATCATTGTGGATCAATCGTGCCAAAATTCATTGCCTGTCCAACCTCTTGTTCCAGACAAAAAACTAGTGGTCCGAAAGAGGTATAAAATGTTATGAATGTAATTAATAATATCTTTGATTTTTTTTATCATCTAGACTGGAGGATGAAATAACATTTTAGTCACTCTAGGCATATCGAAGACAGTTTGATAAGGCTGATGAGAAGGATGAAACTGATAGAAGAGGATTCTACTGAAGAATTCTCATACCAACCCTTCTACAATCTTTTTGTTCATGTTCAATCGATTGGAGTTATCAGAGGAGAAACGAGCACGGAATCAAACGAGTAGTAGATTTATTGTGCTACCTATGTGTTTATGTGTGTAATTTGATTTGAACTTTATGTTTTATTTGCTTTAGAATTATGCTTTTAGATCTCTGTATAGTTGAGACTAAGCATAGGATATTTGTTTTCAGCGTTTTGAGTGATGTGGCTTGGATTGCGACGTTGATTTGATGTATTGAGGTTGAGAAAATACCAAACTTAGGTATGTCATGAAATTGTGTATTGTAACCCTTGGAATTTATATATAATTATGATGTTTTGTGTTGTGAAAATTTATTTGTGATAAGTACATCATTTAATCACTTAAAAATTATGTCTAGAATGATTAAATGGATGTCGTTGAGGCTTGAAATTGATCGAAATGACAAAAATCTGGAAATTGAACATTTTTAATAGAGACATTTTAATAGAGCCCGCCGACGACGGATTTTTCCCGAGAGTTAGGTTTGAAATTCAATAGAGCGCATTGATGACGTCGAACACCCCGCTGACGACGCTGAACACCCCGCTGACGGTGAGCTCACAAAAAATCACCTTTAATCACAATTTGGATCAGTCAACCACCACTATTCATCATCCCCTTCCTCCTAAAAATGCTATTTTCGACCTAGGGCTTGAGAGATCTGACCTATCGACCTAGGGCTTGAGAGATCTTGGATTTGGGGCAATTTTAAGGCTTTTTGACACCGGATTTTATCATCTCTTTATAAGAGCTTCACTCCAAACTAAAAATATTTGATTTTTACCATGAATTTCTTCCACATTGAGAAAATCTGAAACTTGGAGAATGTGAAGAAAATATTGGGAAGAAATTCATGGAAACTAGTTTTGAAATCTTAGAATCACCCTTGAAAGCCTATATTTAAGTTTTTGAAGTATATTTTGAAAATTTTCATGATTTTGATTAGATTGACTTGGCTCCAAGACAAAAGAGACGACTTGAATGTGACGAGTCTCGCTTCGTCAAGGCTCAGTCAAGATTTACTTCCGTATTTGAAGGAAAGAAGTGTATGCAAGAATGATGTTTTGAAAGTCTGGGAGGAGAAATTGAGCGGGTTATTGCCGAACGGAGGTGGGAGAACTTCTGTTATACCACCAACAAGGTTGCTACTACGATCGTAAAGGAATTCTATGCCAATGTGTACTATGCTGAAGATGAAATTGTTCAAGTGCGGGGATTTCCTGTTGAATTTAATGCCGCCCGCATTAACACCTTTTACGAGATCCCAGACTCTTATAGCTGCCAATATGAATCCTTCAGTACTATGGAAGGTCCACTAAATGATGTGATCAACTTTCTCACTGATGGGAAAGGAGTATGGAAGATCAAGCAACGAGAATGGGTAAATTTTTCTGCTTCCATGCTAAATACCACATCTAAAGCATGACATTATTTTTTTTCCTCTACTCTGTTACTGACTTATCATCACAGTGAGGTAACTAGAGATAGAGCTATTCTGAATTTCTGCATTCAGAATAATAGACTATAAATGTGGGGAAAATTATTTTTAGGAATATATTGAGTATGGCAAAGAGTGAAACAAGTGGAGGTTTAGAACATCCTGGCCGCATTTATGCACTTTGCCAATTATCTGGAGTAGAAGCTGGAGCTGAAGAAGAATGGGTTTACCCTATGAAACCCATTAGTAAATCTAATTTGAAAACTTATGAATCCCATGAAAAGTGGATATCTGGGAGTAGGAGTCAAGAACCGTCTACTAGTAGAGATATCCCCTCTACTAGGATATCCCCTCTACTAGTTATGATACTAGTTATGACCTTCCTCCTTCTTCTAGCTCCCTTACCTTGACTGATTTGATGAATGAGTTGACCTTGCAGAAGAAAAGTATAGAGCTAATAAATGAAAGAGTTGGGGGTTTATAGCTAAGACATGATTATGATAGTGAGTATTTACATAGGCATTCCGATTTTGAGGTAGCTTATTATGAAGCTCAGGCCCGTCACTATTGAGGTGAGCCTGATGTTACATTTTCTAAATGCCCTCGTTATACTCAATATCCGCCCAACCCACCTGCTGACCAAGGACATGAAGCTGACTAAGGCGACAAATATATAGCATGGGATTTTGATATTTAAATGTAATTGACGTACTTGTACTTTCATTTTTGAAATTTGTGCAATAGAGATGTTTGTACTTTTAATTTTTATGTTGTAATTGGATAATTTCTAATTATTGTCTTAAATGTTAAATGTGGTGGTTTAAATGTGCATGTGTAGTTTATAGATGTTGATTAGTAATTTGTGGATTGTAATGTGATGTGATTTCTATTTGCATTTTAGTACTTTTGTAATTGTCTTTTGTTTAGTATTGTGGATGTGTTAGCAAAATGTTGTGTTTGTGTAATGTTTAGTTTTGCATTTATTTCAACATTTTATTACCCAACAAATTCTCTAATAATTTATATGTATAGAAAGCTCTTAATGATACAGACCAGGTGAAATAAAAATTTTGAGAAGGACTGCAAGATTTCAGAATGAAGAAAATGCCTAAAGCACTCAGGTATGATTTATATTTAGAATTTTTCTTTCCACCTATTTTATATTTAAAAATTTAAGTATGGGGGGGGGGGGGGGGGGGATTTTATGTAGTGAATTTAATTCAATTAACTATATTTTGTAAATATTTAAAAATTTTGGTAGATTTAAAGGAATATTTTTGTAATGAAAATTAATTTTGTAAGTTAAGATATTTGGTATAAGAGAATAAGATTATAGTTAACTATTTAAAGTAAAGGAAACTATATTTTGAAGTATTAAGAATCTTGGAATTCATTTGAAAAGAAAAGATTGAGACTCAATGATGTAAAAGCTATGAAATATTTATAAGGAAAGGAAGGCTTTGAGTTTCAAGGCAAGAAAGGTGAAGTTCAAAATCATTAAAGGCTATCCAGATATAGTAATCCTCACTTGAAAAAAGAAAAAGAGAGGATTAACAATAATCCTTGAAAAGAAAAGAAAAAATATATAGGATTGAAAGCAATCCAAATGTAAAAGATAAAAGATAAGAAAATAAATAAATATATATATATATA
>NW_018164740.1:89223-96464 GCF_001263595.1 Phalaenopsis equestris | reverse complement strand
AAAAAAATTATGGAAGTGAGGAGAAGCTTGAGGAGATGTCTAATCAAAAATTGGCTTCACTGGACCTACCTAACGGGAAAACTTAAATACATTCCTGAACTTATATTTATGGATTAGATATTTTACTAGTAGTGTTCTCATGAAGTTCCTATCATTTGAATGTGCTAAGTGACTTAATATTACTACTTAAGTCATTATTGAAATGAATAGAAAGCTAGAACTCTTAAACTTGATGACTAGATAATCTTGCACCTACAGAGTTAATTCAATTACTTGAATTTTTTCTGAAAATCCCACCATGATATTTATTTAATTCAAATTTATAGTATTTTTGAATTAAAACTTTATTGCAATATATCATAACTTTTATATAGTACTAAAATTACTTGAGGACAAGTAATAGTTAAGTTTGGGGGATTTTGACGAAAGGAAAATATGTTGAGATTTTCATATCTATTTTACATTAATTTTGATGATATTGCACTTTAAAGAAGGCTATTTTTGATGTTTTGTTGCATGATGTTTTGTTGCAGGAATGATGAATTAGGATCATTGGAGCAGAAAGATGAAAAAAGGAGCGAATTTGGATCAAAAAGGACAAAAATGCAAAGATTTGAACTAGGGCGCCGACGGTGGGTTTTTCCCGAGACTAGAGATCAAATATTCCACACGGCTGCCGACGGCGCCCTCGAGGTTGCCGACGGAGAGATCGGCGGTTATGCTAAAAAATGCAATGGATAAGGACGCATTTTGAAGGAGATGAATTTTGAAAAGATGCTTAAGCAACTCTTGGGAAAACTCCTCTACAACTTTAAAAGAACATTTTTGCCGAAAATTAGAAGACTCTCTCAGTAATTTTCGATAAGTTTCAGCATTTTAGAGAGATTCAAAGTAGTTAGGTTGTGAGGAATTCTTAGAGAGATTGTACGAGTGGAGGGAAAGTGAAAGATTTCTTCCTCCTTCCCGCTTCGAAGAAGAATTCTGTGCGCTGTAAAGAAAGGAAGAGATTCAGAGGAACTCTAAGGAGTAGGAGTTTGTTGTAGGGAGGAATTAGAGATAAGTGTTATTTACTTTGTGTAGTTTGTATGACGTTGCTTTTATATATATATTTCGAGATTTGTCGTATATTCCCCATGAATTCTGAGTAGTTTTCTCTGTCTTTCTCCTTGTCTTGAGATTTGTGAAATGGTGATTTGAATTGGTTGAGTCTTGAAAATGTTAAAGAAGTTTTGATGATCTTTTCACTTCGATCTTAATTTATTTTCAATCTGGCCAATTGATTTGTTAAAATATGTTGAGTTTTACAATTAAAGTGAAGCAAAGTCCTTAAAATTTGGGTGTAAATAAATAAAAAAATAAAAATTATCGGGCGTAGAATTGGAGATTTTAGAGTGACAGACTAAAATCCTCAATTCGGTCCTATCGTTTGGGTGCTGATATGTAGATGTTAGCCCTCAGGTGAGGGGAACGTGGGAGCTCCAAAGTGAGAGCCGATATCCTCTCAGCCTAGCCTAAAAATCAGTAACCAAACATAGGATTACGCAATGTTCTTTATGCCTGGACCAAAGGGTAAAGAATAGGTATGCTTCTATTTGGCACAACATAATTTGAACTGCTTCATTTCATCCATTCACTGTATTTTCTTGGCATGGAGAAGGATGCTTTCTTATATATATGTTTCACATTAGAACTTTATTATTAGAATTATCTACTTAAGAGTTATTACAATTACATATTTATTTCAATTGCCTATAGTGACAGATAAGCAAATTGAACTATATTGTTGTGATTGAGTATTGCTCTTCTATAATCCTAGTCTGTAGCCTCTAATATTACTCCCTATGGGATCGATATCTAGGAATCCATTAGAGCCATATATTACTTGAACGATTACTTGAACGATACGTATGAACGATACGTATACTTGCGTTGATAAGTACTACTTTAAAATTTGTGAATATTATACATATACATCTTTATCAAATCTATAACCGTTGTCATGTTTTTGGTGCCTTTGCTGAGAAATTAAATCTTCTAGCAGCAGTAAAAAATACTTGTAATTATAAGCATAAATAAAGTCACCGGTCAGTTACCCCTGCTTCCAGATCTCCATCCAACATGAGATTCATAAGTTTTAATATTTGAAGGCCCAATAGGTTTTAGAGGTTCAATCCTCTCCTCATTCATTCCAAAATCAACTCTTGCCTGTTCACATAGTGTGAAGATCAGGGCAGGGTGTGATAATCCACCAGTAGTCTCACCCAAAGCATTAGAATGAGTGTTTCTATAAATAATAGAGCCTACATCTAACCTCATAATCTGCTGGATACAGAAGTTCAGGATGGCTCTATCCTTTGTAACCTCGCTATGATGATTTGGTAGTATCATTCTAGCAGATATAAAGTAGTGTCAGGCCTAGAAACTACATTTAACATAGAAAGAGGGAAGTTTACCTTAACATTATTCTTCACCTTCCAAGCTCCTCTTCCATCAGTAGGAAAAGAAATAACTTCATTTAAGGCCTCATTTGTAGCAGAAAATAATTTGTACTAACAGCTATATACATCTTCCAACTGATAAAATTCATTAATTCTTTTTAGAGTAAATTCAACCATTTTTCCACAAACAAAAATGTAGTCCTCAGAAGTTTCTTTAAAGTTGGCATAGAACTCCATCACTATACCAATAATAGCCTTGGCAGTAAAGTAACAAAAATTCTCCCACTGTCGAGCAATGATTAATCTTTTGACTTCTCCACCCGGACTTTTAAATGCTCAATTTAGAATTACTTTCTTAGTTGCAAGCAGACTATTGAAACAAATGCTAGCCTTGTAGTTGACAAAGTTTTGATAATCAAAATCCACTTTCTTCGTTCCCTTACTCATTCTCGGCGCCATGGTAATCTAAGAAAAATTTGAAAATCCAAATAAATTCTTAAAATTCTGAAAATCACAATGTGGAACGTTCTAAACTTAAATCTACTAAGTAAGAGTTCTTCACCAAAGGATTTTCTCAAAATCTTCCCAAAAATTTTAAAATTTGGATCTCGGCAATGTAAGATAAATCCTTGGTGAAAATAAATAATTTTGACTTCAAAGTGTAGCTCTTACCAAGAGAAGATGAAATCTGAACTTCTTTTGCCTTTAAATTGACTCAAATCCAAGCATTAATGAGCCCTAGGTGCACAAATCAGAGGTTGAAGGTGACTGAAGGGGTAAAAATGGTGTTTTACTATGCAAATCGTGAAATTTTAAGGGGTTTGGGCATTTTTCAGGTCGACGGCGCTTTCGGCGCCCATGCTGGCGTCGTCGACTCAAGTGCCAAAACTTTCATATTTTAAATTTTCTTTCAATTCACACCAAAGTCTAATTAGTCTTTTTAAACTCTATTATTCATCCCAAAATAATTCACAAACAAGAATTTTCACAAACAACATCAAACTAACTTTAATATATGAAAATCCACATTTTACAAACACACATTTCTAATCAGACTCACACATACATAAAGCAAACTAAATTATAATTCAGCGTTGAAATCAAGCCACAACACTAGAACACTGACACAAAATTATACACACAATTAAAATTATAAGAGTTCTAAAGGTTCTAAATAAGAGTTCTAAAGCAAAGTAAATCCAACACAATGACATTAAAAACATAATTAATTTAAAATAGTAGAGAGTTCAACTTCTTTAATTATTCTTCTTCATCTTTAGTACTTTCTCCTCATTTAATATCTCCCATAAACTAGTAATGGACGTACAAATTGTAGAAAGGTTGGTACAAGAATTAATCAGTCAAATTTTCATCGATCCATCCATTTTTCTTGATCATCTGCACCAAAACTGCTTCAATTGTTCCAGTATGATCAAAGTTCTCCTTCATTCTCCAATATAAGTGATCAAAATGGTAGTTAAGATTTCCTATTGCATTCATAATACTCTGAAGTTCTCTTTCAATTTTCTTCATTTTCTTCTCCAAAGCTATTGAGATTCCAACTGTATAGAGAATTAATGGTTTTGAATCATGTAAAGAATGATCCAAGATAATATCCAATGCTTTATTTCCATTTCCAATATATTTTTCATCAATAGGAATCATGGGCTCCCAGGGTAATAATACTTTCTCCCAACTTTCATATGGCACTTAAGATTGACTGCAAAGTAAGAAAATTATAGAAGGATGCCCCAGTCCATATATAGGCCCATTCATAATAATATCTATAATAGATTTAAAAATAATTGATCCCACATCAATAAGCTTCTCCATTTGAATGCAATAGTTTAAAATTACACTTTCTTTTGTAACTCTACTAATTTTCATGGTAGGGAGTAATTTTGTAGAGATAAAGAAATATCATTGTTTAGATATTGGATTAAGCAGTGAAGCGGAGAAACTAACGTATCTCTCATCTCTGATTTCCCAATTATCATTTTCATCTATCAGAAATTGGTATACATCTTGCATCATATCTCTCTTGCATCATATCTCTCTGCATCATATCTCTCGTTGAGATAAAATTCATATAATGATAGATTGTCATGCTTTCTATCATATACAAATCATTAATTAGAGGCAGAGTAAATGGTACAGCCTTACCTTGAATGAAGATGACTCCTTGGGTAATTCCATGTAAGTTAACATAGGATTCCTTTACAACTGGTAATGGTACAGCCTTACCTTGAATGAAGATGACTCCTTGGGTAATTCCATGTAAGTTAACATAGGATTCCTTTACAACTGGTACAACAACTGCAGTGGTAGTGTAGCATAGAACTTCCCAATGTCTTTGTACTATGATTTTCTCAATCTGTGAACTTGGATTACTCAATCCATGATTGACAAAGCCTCTCTCCTTGATAAATCTCTTCTTCGTGATGAATTTGTCGTATAATTTCTGCGCGTCATGACTGATAAACCTTCTTCTATTGAAAATTCCATACATTGAAGTATTTCTGGAATTGGAAGTGATGGATTTCAAAATTTGGAAGTTTTTGGTCATCCAAGGCAGTTTTTAGGCCTTTAAAAACACCTCTCGATGGTTATTTAGAAGTGTAATCCTGCCAAAGTCTGTCAAATTCATCCTGAATCGCAGGAACTGCTCGGGACGCCGTCGGCGCTCCCGATGGCACTGTGGCACCATGGCTTGTGTAGCAGGGCACCGTCGGTGCCCATTCTGGTGCTAGAGGCCAATGTTGCATTGCTTTTTTTTTAGTTCATTTCAATTCCAAATTTTCATCTAATACCAATATTTGTCTTAATTTATGATATATAAAATTGTGTAGGATCCAAAAATATTATTATTTCCTATTATATAAAACACTATTTAATCGGATGACTCAACAACAAAATTTTCTTTAAATTATGGCATGTGTTCTTCATAATAATGTTTCAATCAATGTCCATTAACTTTAAATATCTTTTCCAGTTTTAGGATCTTTAATAACAACAGTTCCATAATGATAAACTTTAATCACATTGAATGGTCCTAACCATCTAGATTTCAATTTTCCTGGAAGAAATCTCAATCTAGTATTATATAATAGAACTTCTTGTCCAGGTTCAAAATTCTTTTTTATAATCTTTCGATCATGCCATATTTTCATTTTTTCTTTATAGATTTTTTACGTTATCGTATGCTTCATTTCTAATCTCCTCAAGTTCATTGAGTTGCAATAATCTTTTTTCACCAGCATCTTTTAGATTAAAATTAAATTCTTAAATTAAAATTAAATTCCTTAATAGCACAAAATGCTTTATGATCCAATTCTATTGGTAAGTGGCATGTTTTTCCCAAAATAAGCCTATATGGGGACATTTCAATAGGAGTCTTATAAGCAGTTCTATATGCCCATTGTGTGGTATCTAATCTAGCAGACCAATCCAATTTTTAGAGATTTATAATTTTTTTAAAATTCATTCTATTTCACGATTTGATATCTCTACTAGACTGCTTGTTTGAGGATGATAAGCATTAGAGAATCTATGCATTAGAGAATCTATGCATAATAATTTCTCAATTCTCTTATTCCTAAAATGGGATTCTTCATCCGTAATAATCACTTTTGGCATTCAATCTTCATCCGTAATAATCACTAATAATCACTTTTGGCATTCAATATCTTGTAAAAATATTTTTATTTAAAAATTTTGAAACACTCCGAGCATTACATTTTGATACAACAATAGTTTCAATCCATTTGGACATATAATCAACACCAAGTAATATATATAAATTTCCAAATGACGACATAAATTGTCCCATAAAACCTAATCCCCACACATAAAAAATTTCAACTTCCAATGCGTAATTTAGAGGTATTTCATTTCTTCTAAAAATATTTCCTACTCGCTGATCGATCACATGTTTTAATATATTCATTAACATCTTTAAAAAGAGTAGGCCAATAAAATCAAGCTTGCAAAATTTTATGTGTAGTTCTATTTGTTCCAAAATATCCTCCTAATTCAGAATCATGACATCTTTCAATTATTTATTGAGTTTCTTCATAAGGCACATACCTTCTAATAATTAGATCTTTACATTATTTATATAAATATAGGTCATTTCAAAAATAGAATTTTGAATTATAAATAAATTTCTTTAATTGTTGATTCTTAACATCTGGTGGTAGAATATCACTTACAATATAATTTACTATATTGACATACCACGGTATATTCACTACATCTATATTATATAATTTTTCATCAGGGAAAGTTTCCAAAATTTCATTTACAAAATTAATTAATATTTCTTATTCAAGTCTAGACAAATGATCGGCTATTTGATTATCAATTCTCTTTCTATCAACTACCATAAAATCGAACTCTTGTAGAAGAAGTATCCATCTAATTAATCTTCATTTAGTATCCTTCTTTTGCATCAAGTATTTGATAGCAGAATGATCT
This sequence comes from Phalaenopsis equestris, assembly GCF_001263595.1. Taxonomy (NCBI): domain Eukaryota; kingdom Viridiplantae; phylum Streptophyta; class Magnoliopsida; order Asparagales; family Orchidaceae; genus Phalaenopsis; species Phalaenopsis equestris. The sequence continues at coordinate 89,550 of NW_018164740.1, read as the reverse complement.
GTATGCACTATACATTTGGCTCAAATTAAGTAAGGTCTAAACTTATCAAAGACATAGACTATAGCTAATAACTCTCTTTCAACAGTAGTGTAGTTAAATTGAGCATCATTTAGAGTTTTACTAGCATAATATATTACTTTAAAAAAAATTTTGTGCCTTTATCCTAAAACAACTCTAATAGCATAATCACTAGCATCACACATTATTTCAAATAATTTCTCCCAATCAGGTGGAATTATTATAGGTGCAGTGATTAATTTTTCTTTTTACAATTCAAATGCTTTTATGCATTCCTCATTAAAATCAAATTTTGTATCTTTTTCTAAA
>NW_018164740.1:88855-89083 GCF_001263595.1 Phalaenopsis equestris | reverse complement strand
CTTGAATTTTTGTAGGATCTACTTCCATGCCATTTTCAGAAATTTTATGCCCAAGTACAATTCCTACTGCAACCATAAATTGACATTTTTTCCAATTTAATACTAGGTTGATTTTTTCACATAATTCCATAAATTTTTCTAAATTATTTAAGAATAATACAAATGAAGTCCCAAATACAGAAAAATCATCCATAAACACTTCCATTCCATGTTCAATAAAATTGCTAA
>NW_018164740.1:71009-88649 GCF_001263595.1 Phalaenopsis equestris | reverse complement strand
CATTATTGGGTTTAATCTCCTCTGATGATAAGCTTAAAGTTCGTATTGTTCATCTAATATAATTTTGTGCATACAAATTGAAGGACTAATTCCTTTAATATTTGCTAAAGTCCATCCAAAAGCCTTTTTATATCTTTTCAACATTTCTATTAATTTTTGTTTTTGAATTTTAGTTAAATCAGAAGATATAATAACAGAAAATGTAGATGAATCTCCTAAAGCACATATAATCGCATACATTGCATTTTACATCTATATTCGAGATCACTAAGTAAGTTGAATTTTCTAGAAGGAGGATCAATGCATTTTATGGATTGAGAAATGAATTCCATTGTGAATATGCTGCATCTGAGATGACCGACTCATCACTGGATGAAGTAATTGCCTTTCTAACTGATGGAATGGGAGAATGGAAAATTAAAAACAATAATAAAGTTAATTTATCCACTTCCATGATGACTTTTCAATCAAAGGTATGGCATTACTTCATCTTTGTAAAGTTGCTTCCAACGAATCTTTTGAGTGAAGTAATAAAGGAAAGAGCTTTGTTAAATTTCTGCATTCAACAAATGAAGGTAGTAGATATTGGTGCTCATTGGTGCTCTTATAGTACTGGTGCTCTTATAGTACATAATACTCAGAGTATGGCCAAGAGTGCTACAACTAATGGTTTGAGATACCATACCCTTATTTTCACTTTATGTGAACAATCAGGAGTACAGTTTGATAAAAATGAAGAAAAGATGCAGCCACATAAACCAATTGGGAAACACACAGTCCAAAAATTTGAATCATTTACTGGATCTAAGAGTGGAGCTAGTGATAGACCCTCAACATATGTTGCAGGGCCATCTACTTCCAGCTCTGCTTCACTTGAGAACATCATGGAGCAGCTTATGATCCAACAATAGATATTGTAAATATGTAAAATAAGGTTGGAGGGTTAAAAGCAAGGAATGCATATAACGATGAATATCAGCAGAGGAGAGTTCAATATGATATAACATATCAGGAGGTCGTGATTAAATATCTTAGGGGTGATTATAATGTCGAATTTCCAACTTGCCCCAGTTTTACTCCTTATGTATCAGATCATGTTGAAGAAGAGGAGGAAGAAGAAGATGATGAAGAAGAGCATGATGACTGATGTTTTAGGAGTTTGTTATGTTTGTTTGTTATTTTGATTGTTTGATTATTTGTTTTTTTTTTTTAAATGTTGTTACTTTCATTTAATGTTGTACTGTGGACTTAATTGTAATAGTAATTGTAGATTTTCATTTTTCTGCATTTTTTATTATTTTTAGTTTATGTTTATGTTTTTAATTCTTAGCAAATCCTTTGAAATATATTGTGTTTTATTTAATGCTTTAATATTTAATGCTTTAAAGCCTGTAAAGCCTGTATTTTTAAAGTTAGCACCTGTAGTATTCCAGAGCTTAATTTCATATTCAGAAATCCTCTACAAGTTAGTTTTATTTTCATGAATTTACTATTTTCTTTCATCTACAAAATTTTTGTATTGAACATTTTTTAATTACTTAAAAATTTAAGTTTGGGGGAAAAATTTTTCTTTAAAAAAAAAAGAAGTAAACTAAATTTTATTTGTCCTCAGTTAATTATATTTTTAAAATTAATTTAACATGACATTGGATATTAGAGTTTAACTTTAAATGATTATATTTATGTTTGTAAATATTATAGTAAATTTAGGTAGAAGTTTTTAATAACGACGATCAATTCTAAAGTTAAAGATATTTTGTATGAAATGATAAGACTATGTTTTTTATATTTAAAGTAAAGGAAATTGTATTTATTAAGTATTAAGAATCTTAGAGTTTTATGTAAGAAGAAAATAATGAGACTTTATGAAAAATCATCAATACTAATATGAATTTATAAAGTGAAGAAATGTAAAAAATTTTAACTTTAATAAGAGGATAGTGAATTTCAAAATTATTAAAGGCTATCCATATATAACAATTCTCACTTGAAAAAGAAAAGAAAAGAAATGATTGAAAAGATCCTAAAAAAAAGAATGAATGTGAGGAGAAGCTTGAGGAAATGCCTAATCAAAAAATTGGCTTCATTTGAATCAACTTGAGTAAAATGCTTTATTACATTTTCTAAACTTGTATTTGAGTATGAGCACCCTTAATTGTAATTTTTCATGAAATTATTTTTCATATGGATATTCTAAGTATCCCTGATATAACAAATTACAGTTCTTCTTGAAAAGAATGAAGATTCAAAAATTTTAGATTTGATTACTAAATATTCTTATACTTATAGTTTTAATATAAGTTATTAAAAGTTTTTCTTAGATTATATTATTTTATTTAATAAACTAAAGAATAGAAGTTTATAAGTTAATCTCTATCCTAACTCATTTTTTTATGTAGTTAAAGAGTCACTTGAGGACAAGTAACATTTAAGTTTGAGGGATTTTGATACACCAAAATAATGTGAAATTTTAAGTATACATTTTATGCTTATTTTTGGTGATATTGCACTTTAAAGAAGGGTATTTTTATAATTTTATTGTAGGTATATCAATTTTAGACATTTGAAGCAAAAGTAGCAAAAGGAGGAAATTTGGAGCCAAAATAGAGAAATTTGTTATTTTGGCGCCTGAGGCACCATAAATGGTGCCAAAGGTGTCAACTTATAGAGAGTTGGCACCAAAGGCACTAGAACTAGCACCAGAGGTGCCATTCTACAAAGAAGCGGAGCCTGAGGCGCCTGATTTGGCACCAGAACCACCAGAACTCAGAACAACGCGGGCTTAAGTAACTTGGCGTTAGGAGCGCCAGAGACGATACTTTATAGATTAAGCCAGTTCGGAACAAATTTGAGGGGATTTTGAAGGCTTGAAATGTTTCAAAAGCCCCATGGAGTGATTCAATGCATCTATGCACTTAGGAAGGCTCTTTAATGAAGGGTTATGTCTCTTGAATGAATGGACATGTATTTTGGGATTCAAAGGTGTGACTTTTTGAGAGAATTTGGGAGGAAATTTTGAATTCTTTTTGAGAGGAGGAAACCACTTGAGGCAACCCCTAATTAAAAGGAGAGTAGCGAGAGAGAGTTTTGAGACAAAGAGAGAGAGAGAGTGGCATGAGAGAGAAGAAGAGTGAGAAGTGAGATAGAGTGAGGGACTTGGAGATTTTCTTCTAGGGTTGTAAGAGGAGAGGGAAAGTGAGAGATTTCTTCTTCATTATATTTCTAAGATAAAATTGAGAGTGCTTGTAAAGAGGGAAAGTACTTAAAGAGAACTTCTAGAGATTTGCTTGAGAAGAAGTGTGAGATAAGTTGTGTCTTTTATTTCATTATTTTGTAAACTTGTTTTTATATATGAAATCCTTGTTTTGTTGTTTCCTTCTCATAAATTCTGAGTAGTCTTCTTTATACTTCTCTCTAATCTGAGATATGGTTTTATGAAGAATTGATTTTGTTTTATATGATTTTAAATGTCAGTAATTTGTGATGATTTGAACTCCGGTCTTCATTTACTTTTCGATCTGGTCAATTGAAATGTTAAAATGTGTTGAGAAACATATGATCCGAAAGGGCTATAATTTCTATAACTAGGTGAGAGTCACATTCAATTCCATGGTTGAGAGTGTAATCCATGGGATTTAGTGCAAATAAATAAGGAAATATACTTTGTTGAACACAGAATTGGAGATTTTAATTTAACATATTAAAATCACCAATTTGGTCCAGTTAATTGGAAACTAATGCAAGATTGTTAGCCCTTAGGTGAGGGACAAGTGAGAGCTTTGGAGTGAGAGCCGGTATCCTCCCAACCTAACCACGGAATTAGGGACCAAATTTTGGATTAGTCAATGTTCTTTATACACATGACAAAGGGTAAAGAATATGATTGCTCCTATTTTGACACAATACAATTATATATATATTTTTAAATGATTTTAATTTTTTCACAATCCATATTCTCATTTTAAAGGGGAAGGATACTTTATTAAATTTGAACTCTTCGTCACAAATGCTTTGTTTAGTTTTTATAAGTTTACTTTTGAAGTTTAATAAATAGTTTAGTTAGCGTAGTTATTTTAACTGCATTTTATTTAGCATACACTCAATTACTTTAGATTTTAATTTTGTACTTAAATTTTGTAGTTTGAATTTTGTGTTTTACATTATGTACATAAGAATTTTCAACTCCTTGTGGGATCTATACTCAGGACCCAATTAGAGCTTTTTATTATTTGAGCTATACGTATACATGAGTTATTATTACGGGTTTGATAGTTTAAAGATTTTAAAAAATAAAACTATTTTTACTAAACTTGTTTTGATTAGGATTGAATTGCATATTTATTATTAGTGCTTCCGTGTGTATTTTGTAATATTTAAAATTATTTACAAAATCAACACACAACAAACGTGCATCACCCTCTAGGGTCATTATATTTCGCAACAGATTTTAACATTACAAGTGGCCAATTTGAGAAGTAAAGGAAGTATCGGCGAAATTACCATCACAATTTTGGGAATAAAAGAAGTTCTAAGCACATCAAATGCTCCACGTTATTACTTTTTATTGCAAGGACAAAGAAAATGAAAACTACTCATAATTCATGGGGATAACAAAACAAAACACGATTTATATTAAAACTCATGTTCACAATACAAAACTTAAACAAAAATAAAAATACTTAGCTCAAACTCTTCCCAAGCGATCCTTTGAAGTTCCCTGACTTCCTTGACTCAAATAATCTCTTACAAGACTCACAACGCTCTTGTGGTAGCCACCCACTATAATAGGGATCTACCCTAATCACTCCAAAACACTCTAACACTCCCTCACACTCCCTAACACTCCTAACACACACTTTTTTTGTTAGGACTTCATCTTTATATGTAAAGCTCTGAAAATCATCAAGGGTTGCTTTAGGCAGCTCTTCAAAATTGGGTCGAATTCATTGCATAAAAAAGGCAACAGTTTCTTGTGCCTAGGCGCCTGCTGTAGCTCTTAGGCTCCAATCACATTCGATCTCTAGCACTTAGGCGCCAGAAGTGCTTAGGCGCCACTGCTCCATAACTCCATTTTATTTTCATTTTCACTTATTTTTTTATAAACTCCATTTCATGTACCTGAAACCAAAAACATAAAAAAAATATATTTCATTAAAGCGCAATATTATAATAAATAAGCATAAAATATATATATAAAATAGGTAATTTTAAGGCATGTCAATTCCCTCAATCTTAAATGTTACTTGTCCTCAAGTAACTTTTTTACTATATATAAATGTTATAACTTATGGCAGTGGGTTTCACTTAAACATTCATATAGTTTTTGTCCTAAAAATGTGATAGTGAAACTTTTAGAAAAATTTTCAATAACTCGGGTTAAAACTAAAGCATAAAATTATTTAGTAATCAAGTTTAGAAATTCTGATTTTCTATTCATTTCAATAATAAATGTAATTTATCATACTTAGGAATCTTAGAAAAATTAAAAGAGAAGAGTTATATGAGAACTTTACTAGTAAAGATACTGATACATAGAACTATAAATAAGCACAAAAATATAAGTTTCCTCCTTTAAGTTGATTCAAGTGAAGCCAATTTTTAATTAGACATCTTCTCAAGTTTCTCCTCACATATCTTTTCTTTTTATGCTTTTTCTTTTCTTTTTTTTTCTTTCAGGATCTTTTTTTTAACCCTTACTTTTTCATGTGAGGATTACTATATCTGGATATCCTTTAATGATTTTGAGCTTTACTATCCTCTTTCTAAAGTTAAAAATATATCTCACCTTTCTTTACTTGATAATGTGTATTAGTATACATTATTTTTTCATAAAGTCTCTAATTATTTTTTTTTAAAATATATATCTAAGATTTATACCATTTCAAAAATACAAATTTTCCTACTCTTAATAGTAAAAACAACTTCCTATACTTTCATACCAAAATATCTTACCTCTAGAACTATCCCCTTATTACTAGAAAATTTTTGATAAGTCTACTATTACACTTATAAAATCAAAAATATAGTTTTTCAAAGTTAACACCACATACCACAGGTTATGTTAAAATAGTTTTTCTTTCAAAAATATAGTTTATTGAGGAAAAATAACATTTAGTTTTAAAATGTTTTTCTCCTTCCCCCAAACTTAAATTTTAACAGTTTAAAACATTTAGTGAGAAATAAACATGAAGAAAGAAAGAAATCAATGAAATTATCTATGACAGGGTTCTAAATATGAAAACAGTATAGGTACAAGTACTAACAACATGTGTGTAGCAGGAAGTAAATCACAATTTAAAACATGTTTTTTCATCAAAAGTGCTAAGTAAAGATATACTTACACACACAATCAATATATATATATATATATGAACTAGAGCAAAAGTAACTAGTGGTGCAATAGAGTAGAAAGCTCCATACAATAGTTCATACAAGCATCAATAGACAACATGTCCAGTACAATGATAAAACATCTACAAATATCAACGAACAACAAATTCAACTAGGCACACTAATAAAAATCAACTACTACTCACCATCATCATCCTCATCATCATCTTCATCCCCATCCATATCCATATGACTCTGATCATCAAATCTCAAATAATCAGGATAACCAGGGAATTATAAAGTCTGATCTCCCTTGAGATAACTGATAAGAGATTTATGAAATCCCTTCTCATGGTCACTATGCCGATGGAGATAAGAATCAAAATGATCTTGATGATCTTCAACTCTTAGAACTCTGCTTTGAACCTCAGAAATACCATCCTTTACCTCTTGCATACTATCAAATAAAGATTTCATGTTATAAGATGTATGAGATGTAGAGGCACGTGATGAAGATGGAGCATCAGAAGATCTAGTCCCAAATCCTAACTCAGCACATTTCCCATATATATATCCACATTAGTCTTCTCAATAGGCTTAAGTTGATGCAGTATCTCCACCTAAGACTCAAATCTAACTCTATATTGACTGCATAAAGTAAAAATGAGAGAAGGGTAGCCCAAGCCTGTTATAGTCCCTCCCATAGAGGAATGAATAATGCTTTTATAAATCAGAGAGCCAATATTGATGGGCTTCATCAACTGGATGCAATAGTTCAGAATAACCCTCTCTCGGGTTACTTCTCTCAAATGGTTTGAAGGAAAAAGATGAGCAGAGATGAAGTAACATTATGCCTTTGATGAGACATTAAGTGTAGAAGAAGCTAAATGTACCTTTTGGTTGTTCCTAGTCTTCCAACCTCCTCGTCTATCAGTCAAAAATGCTATAATTTCCTCAAGTTTCCCCTTAGTAGGATCAAACTCTGTGTAAAAGCAACTATTTACATCAGGTAACAAAAATAATGTATTGATCCTTACATGATTGAAATCTACTAGATTCTCCCAAATAAACACCAAATCATCAGTCTCCTCAAGTAGATAGGCATAAAACTCTCGAACTATAGAAATGATGGTGTTGGCAGAAAAATAAAAGAATTTCTCCCAATTCCTTGCTACAATAGGACTTTCTACGGAACTTCCAGGAGAAAGAAATGCTCGCTCTTGAATCAATTTCTAGAAATAAGAAGATCATTGTAACAATCCTATGCTTTTTTACTCACGAACTTCTTGGGATCAAAAGTATCTTTGCCTTTGCTTCACTTCAATTTAGGAGCCATGATCAAATCTATAAAAAATTTAATAAAAATCTTAATAAATTCAAAAAATAAATTTTTTGTACTCCTATATAAGTTTTTCAAGCAAAAATTTTTATTCAGCAGGGTTTTTTCACCATTATCCCCCAAATTTTTAATTTTTGGCTACTTTGTAATGTGGCAAAAATACATTGTAAAATCTAAAATTTTCAAAGACAAAGTAAAGCTCTTACCCAAAGAAGATGAATTCCAAAGTTTTTTATTTGAAAATCCTCTCAATAAGCAAGGTAGGAGAAACCCTAGGGTGCAAAATCGTGAAAAATAGGGAAGATGATGAATTTCAGCGAAAGAATGGTGTGAATCGATCCAAGATTCATGTTTTAGAACATTTCAGCCGGTTCAGCTTCTAGGCGCCAGTTTGGGTTCAGCTTCTAGGCACCAGTTTGGGCCCTTAGAAACCAGTGCTCAACTTACAGATTTTGGAATTTTTTATCATTTTGAAAAGAGCACAACAAACCCACAGTTTTCCAACTCTAATATGTTAGATTCAACAACCATTCCAATAGTTAATTGGTTTCTTCTTATCACCAATATTCATGCGTACAACCACTAGATTCTTACATTCAAATCATTTCAGTACACTAACACCAAATATTAACAACACAAACATGACATTATTTCATTATCATAAGCATAAGTTCAATACTAACAGACATAACATCGAACAATTAAGCAAATACATACATAATACTAATTTGCAGTGCTAGAGTCACTTTAAATTTAAAGTCGGCACACAACACATAAACAAAAAAAAGCATCAAATTTCTCACAATATTCCAAGCACTAATAACTATGAACGTTGTTGTCATCCACCTTTTCAGCCATCAAAATTTGATGATCGAATAAGTGGTAAAAGGGACACGAGGAAAATCTTCCGCAACTTTCTCTCCAATCCAATGATTATTTTGATACATCCTTACTAGATATTCTTGGAAGCATGCCATTTGATAAAATTGTTGTACAAAGTGCCATTTCAGATGTTTGTATTGGTAATACACCTCACTTAACTTGGAATGTGGATTCACCAACTCCTTCTCAATCCTTAAAAGTTTCTTCGTTACTCCTACTAGGCTCAGTGCAAGGAATCCATTGAAGTATGTTTGGGCTTCCTTATGCATCTTCTTCTTTTCATCAAACTTATCATTGCTCTTACTCTCCATGGATCTTAAGGCAATGATCTCAAGGTGGGGATGATTCTTCCACTCCTTTCCCTCTCTAGAACACTTATGATTATGAAGAAGATGTCCTCATTTACGTCTACAGTTGTTTTAATAGAGAAGGAGAGGGAAAAAATCAAAATTTGGTGATTTATAAAGTTACACAAACTATGGCACTTAGGACCCATATTTGGCGCACAGGCACCAGACTCGCAGTAAAGTGGCGCTTAGGCACCAATACTAAAAAATGTCGAAGTCTAATTTACTCATCCCAACCTCGATTTAATCATCAAACAAGTGTTTTGTGCCTCCTTACAGGTAGGACTCATTATAAGCTTGACATAAGAACAATCACCAAACAAATAAATCCATACTAATAACTATGGGTTGCCTCCCACAAAGTGTTTGGTTTAACGTCCTCAGCCTGACGTTTCCAATGTGTTACTCTGATTGACCCAACATTAGGATCTCTTCATCAAAAGGTTTGTTTTCGCTAATGTAAGGTTTCAGTTGATGTCTGTTTACCTTAATGATTCGTTTAGTTTCAGATCTTTAATATCTACAACACTATAAGGATAGACTTTCATTAAGTTATGGAAAATAATTTCAATCTTATATTATATAGTAAAACCTCTTGTTCGGGCTCAAAATCTTTTCTCAAAATTTTTTGATCATGCCAATTCTTCATCTTCACTTTATAAATCTTTGAATTCTTATAAGATTCATTTCTTATTTCTTCGATCTCATTTAATTGAAATAATCATTTTTTGTCAGCATTCCTTAAATTATAGTGCAATTCCTTACTAACACAATAAGCTTTATTCTCCAATTCAACCGATAAGTGAAAGTTTTTCCAAATATGAGCCTAGATGGTAACATTCTTATAAGAATTTTATAAGCAATTCTATAAGCCCATAATGCAAAATCAATTCTAATAGACCAATCATTCCTATAGGATTTACAACATTTTTCAATATTTTCTTAATTTCACGATTGAATACTTCTGCTAAACCACTGGTCTGAGGATGATAAGCTGTGAAAATTCAATGTTTAATTCCATATTTCCTCGTAATATTTCTATCATTCTATAATGTTTCAAAATTGTCATTTTTTAAATGACTTCCTTCATCACTAATGAGCACTCTTGGTACTCCAAATCTGATAAAAACATTTCTCTTTAAAAATTTTGTAACACTCTGAGAATCACATTGGGGTAAAGCAGCAACTTCAATCCATTTAGAAACACAATCCACAGCTAATAAAATGCAAAACTTTCCAGAAGAAGATACAAATGGTCCCATAAAATATAAACCCCATACATCAAAATCTTAACTTCTAAAGTAAAATCTAGGAGCATTTCTTCTCTCTGAGAAATATTGTCTACTCTCTGACATTTATCAAAAGTCTTTGCATAAGTTTTAACATCCCTAAATAATGTAGGTCAATAGAATCCAGATTGTAAAATTTTAAATACAGTTTTATCCACTCCAAAATGTCCCCCAAAATCAGATTTATGACATTATTGAATAATTTCCTAGGTTTCTTTAATTGGTACACATCTTCGGATGACTATGTACTTACATTCTTTATATAAATAAGGGTCATCCCAAAAGTAAAATCTTGCATCAAGAATGCACTTTTTCTTTTAACAGCTTGTTAATTTGCAGGGTAAAATATTACTATCTAAATAGTTAATTATATCAGCATATCACAGAAAGGAGAGTGAATTACCAGTCATGACCACCTCACCGACGGGAATCTGGGGACCGGAACTCAAAATCTCAAAATAGGTTTCGACAATGTAGCCATACCAGGCTCAGGCGTGGTCACACTATTATTCACGGTGCCACAAATTGAGGACTGGTGTGGCCATGCCTGAGGCCCTGCGTGGTCTTGCCCGAGGCCTCGCGTGGCAATGCCTGAAGCTTGGCATAGCCATGCCCGAGGCCCAATGTAATTACACCGAGCATCCAATTTTGAGGCATGGCTATGCCTCCTTCTAGCATGGTCACATTGGCTAAAGGGTCTGGGTGCCTTTTTAGATTTGGGCGTGGCTACGTTCGAGACCCAATATAATTATGTTGGCCTCTCTATTTGGTTAGCATGATCATTGATACACCTAGAAATTACCTAATTTTTCATATACATTTCATACCTATTTTTAATGATATTGCACTTTAATGAAAGGTATTTTGCATATTTTGGTTTCTAGTACAAGAAGTGGATTTTTGGAGAAAATGAAACAAAAATGGTGCAATTTGAAGCAAAATCGAGCAAGGAAGAAAATTTAGATATGGCGCGTTTTGTTGGAGCAAGATTGGAGCTAAAATGGAGCAAATTGGAGCCGCCCCAACTTTTGAACTGGCACCATAGCACCCAACCTGGCGTTATAGCGCCAGTCACATCGAGAAACAGGTGATATAACACTGAGTTTGGTGTCATGATGCCAATAACTGTTTCAAACAATTATTGCTCGATTTTGGGAGTTTTTAATCACCATTTATCACTTAGGAAGGCAAATTTTTGGCTTTCCAAATTCTTTGAACTTCCAAGAATGTCCAAAGGTCATAGATATGACTAGGAATGTAGATTTCTACCTTTTCTGGAGAGATTAGTGCAGGATTTTGAGAGATATTGGAAAGGAATTGTAGAAACCTTGTGTGGATCAGCAGAAGACTTTGTTTGAGGGATTTTCATCTTTCTTTCACAGAAAAAATCTAAGTATTGTGTTCTTCATTATCCTTAATTGTTGTATAGACTTTTCTAGTGAATTTGTTTTGATTTAAACGAAATTTTCTATTGTGTTTTCTTTATACTTAGTGAGTAGTTTTCCTCACTCTTTCTCCTTGTAATGAGATTTAATCATGTGTGGGATTAGAATGGTTTGAAGATTACTTTTATTCCAAAATTGTGATGGTATTTTCACTGACTCTTCATTGACTTTGCAAACTGATCACTTGTGAGGTTAAAATCTATTGTGAAGCATAATGACTCGGGAGGGTTATGATTTCACTAACTAGTGAGTACCACACTTAACTTTGGATAGAGCCATCACAATCATCCGAGGGGAAGTGCAAATAGATAGGGAGATAAGTTTTGATGAGAGTAGAATTGATGTTTCTAGGTTGACAAGATAGATTCTTTTATCAATTCGGTCTTGAATTTGGATCCAAGGGTCCCTAGTAAGTCCTATAGAGAGGACACAATGGGTAATCTATAAGTGGGAGGCTAGAATCTACTAAGCACTACAGATTAGCCAATGCTCTTTGCTAGCACCTAAAGAGGTTAAATAATGGGTATGCTCCTATTTGACACAATACCACATTTTAAACTTTAGACATTCTATTCCTACACTAATTATGATCTCATCGTAAGGGGAAAAAGATTTTAATTATTTAATATCTCTACAAAATTTAACCAGTCTCCTTAGATTTGATTTTTATTTAATTTAGTTAATTACAATTTTAGCTTAAATTAGTGAATTTATGAAAACCAAACTTTTCAAAAATGCCAAACTATAACCTGATAGTAGTATACTAGAATTAACCTAAGGGATTTCTTAGCTTGCTTCTCTGTGGGAATGATACTAGGCTTTTTAAAGAAGACCCTATATTACTTGAAATGACGTGTATACTTGCGTTGTACCCCCAGTGTGTAAACAATTTTCTAAAATTTATAACATTTCAATTTCACACACTAGCCACTAAATTAAAATTGGGTCAAGCTTTTTGTCATCTTTTGGAAGCTACATTACTGCGTATTTGCGGGTCGAGTCAGTCATGCCGATAACAGGCAATTTGGGCTATTTTTAGAGGCCTTGTCATGGTCATGCCTAGTTTAGGGGTGGTCACGCCGGACCACAAAAAATAGGGGTATTTGAAAATGATCGTCGAGGAGGTTCCCGACCTTGTTGGACTTCCGAAGGGTTGAATATGAGTAGTTATGATATTGAGACCACTGTAAGGATTGTGAATGTGTCTCAAATGTGCTTGAGAAGGTGAACCTTACACGCATCACTGAGCACGACTATTCCAATCTTGAAATTTGTCTGTCCGGACCTTAAGCTTAAGACACAAACACATACAGAGCGAGCTAGTCAAAGGTCTATGTCATGAGAATATCTATATCATCCAGATAAAACCCCATGCTACAGGAACAAATGTCAACGTAGAGGATACTAGAGGTGATGCAGGTTTGACCATGATCGACTCAAAGCATGAATATGATGGTGTAGAACCCAATTATAGTGTCGTGTCAATTGACGAGGATGTTCTGCGTATGTTCCATAAAAAGTGGATGTCAACAACTGTCTGCTAACTATTTTGTGTCCATTAGGATTTTAGGACTTAACGTTCTTTGCAGTCACACCAATCTAGGCTCACTAAATTTGTAAACTAGAGATTCTTCTGTTGAAATAAATTGTTAGACCTTTTCTCGTAGGATTGATACCCAAACTCTTAGACTGCATGCTACTTGACAGGTGCACTTGCACTGTATGACCCACTTACTTCGCAGTAATTTTTGGAGTGGCAGGAGCTCCAATGCTCCCTCTTCTTGAAACGACTCCTCTGATCTCGACAATCCTAATGAGGTTTTCTTTTATATCTTTTTCGAAATTCTGGTAGTCACAAGGGTCCAGGAGAGAATTATACTCTTCTTGCAGAGATGTGGTTGTTTGTGAGCTCCAGAAGCTCTGCGAACGTCTTCAACTTATGTAAGACAAGCAAATATCAAAATGGCCCTTCGCATAGACTTTAGGCTAGAGCCATGTGAGAGAAGACAGGCTCTAGGTCTTAAACATCTAACATTTCTCATTGAAAAAGAGTGATGCAACTTCTCAAACTTTTAGTGGGTTTTTGATGTATTTTCAAGAGTGCCTGCAGATTTTTCGGAGGTTTTTGTGTGTTGGTGAATTAAGCCTCAAACATTTACTTAAATAAGCAAAAGGATGTAATGACTCATATTAGTAAGTGGTGAACCAACACACAACTAATTATTTCAATGTCATGAAGAACCAAAAGAAAGTTTAATGCATCGTTTATTATAAATGGATGGACAACTTATTCAAAGGAAGCCAGGTGATTGGTGGGGTCAGATTTTCTTTTGTATGACTCTAAAGCTGGAATCATAAACTTTCTCGAGGCCTCAACTTCTGAGTTCTCCCTTAAGAATAAGTTGTTTGCTAATATTTGTCTTCTTCTCCCTCTCTTGACTTCTTTTTTGTAGTACTCGAGAAAAATCTATCATCTCAGTACTCGAGAAAAATCTATCATCTCATTCTCCTATCTTCTCCAACTGAGTTGACAATATGTCCTTCATCTTTTGAATTGTCAAAGTCATTCATGCGTAGTCTTTCTTGTTTAAAAACTAGATCAAGAGCTCTTCCTGTTCTAGCTCTTTGCAAGTCCTGGGCATAAAACTCTTGCCTTGATTGTTCTTGTCTTGGTGTTGGTAACTATTTTTGCAGATTGCCTACTATCTGCGACACAGCTCCAGTTCTCTAAAACCTTGGTGGCTCGTTACCGATCATATACACAAGCATTTTTTTCCTCTTTAAGTCTCCCAACTCATTGATTTTTAATCACGAACTTCTTGGTATAATCCATCATTCTCTAAGAGCGTTTGCTTGATAAAAAGGGTTGTGTTGTTGCAAAGTTTGAGTAGGAATTCTACGCTCACCACACCTTTTAAGTTCTTGAATCCTTTTAAAATGTAAGGTCTCATATCATTCGTGAGTATATACAACAAGAAAAAAAAACTTTTTATGGTAGGGAGAGAGTGGTATAGAGAGAGAGAGCGAGAGAGAGAGAGATGAATGATAATCTTTCGAGGAAACCTTAAAAGATATATTAATTACGAATCTCTCACAAACTAGAGAGAAGCGACTCCTCGGAGGTTCCCTAAGTTATAGGATCTAAGAGAGAGAGAGGTCTCAAGAAATGGAAGTAGAAAGTGATCTCCAAAGAAAGATCAAAGGAGGATCCAGAAAGAGAGAAAAAGGAAAATAGTGTGATGTGGTTGTCAGTGTATTGTCAGTTAATGTCAGATATTTCTTACAAATATCAGATATTGCCGTCACAACAGTTACCCCGGTACGTTGGTGAAATGATAGAATCCCAAATGTCGTGGCACCTTTAAACAAGAAATTGATGGATGTCTTCGATGATCATGATAACTTCCTCTGATAGCTTTTCTAACGCGGGTTAGGTTACTCTTTAGAGGGAACATGAGAGTGATCAGACTGACGAATACGCTTAGTTCAGTCACTTTGATAAGTGGGCTCAATTTAATGACTTCGAAATGGTGATGGGTTCTCTTAAATTAGAAAATTTTTTTTGGGAGAATTTCTAAATAGCTGACAAGGGCTCCCAAGAAAAAAAAAATCACGAATTTCACGAATTCCGTCACCGCTTTCACGTGCTCGCACACCGCATCTTTTTCGAATCGGTTTCCTTCCGCAACTGCTCACTTATATGCTCTCACTGGCGAATCCTCCATCCAAATAAGGGGAAAAGGAAGAAGGTAGCGGATATGGGCGTCGTGAAGGACGTGAAGTCGAAGTCCGAGCTGGACTCCGCTCTTTCCGGAGGCGCGCCGGCAGCCATCCACTTCTGGGCGTCATGGTGCGAGCCGTCAAAGCAGATGGATCAAGTTTTCTCCCACCTTTGCACCGACTTCCCTCACGTTCTCTTCTTGCGGGTGAGCTCTTGTCCCGTCTTTTCTTTCGATGCGTGCTTGCGATTGTGGTAATAACCCCCTTTTGTATTAATTTTCTCCTGTCAATCTTCTTGCACAAGGTGTTTTTGCCTCGTTTATTAGTTTTGATTTTGTGGTGTTTAGTGTTTTTTCTCTTGCATCCCCGTTTTATTTATTAACTTTTTTTTGAGAGGGACAAAAATGATAGAGTCGGAATTAAGCTGTGACGGTTGCCGGGTTGATCCTATGCTTCCGTCTTCAAGAAAGCGACTTTTCATTTTGAAACAATAGCCTGCTATGCTACGACTGATTGTGCAGTTAGGTTTAAATGAAACCTATCTGATTTCTAGTTTATTTCATTCCATGAGATGCTGTATAGATATGTGGGATTCTAGTATTAATATTTAGTTGATCCTATTTTGAAGTTATTTATATTACATTACACAGATTCGGTTGCGACTTGATTACACTTCTTTGATATGTAATTTGAAAAAATAATCAGTTTATGATTTCAAATTTGTTCATTTATTTTTAAATTTATCATTACTTTTATGGGCATTGTTTGTTAGCGTATGTTTACTAGGATGTATGGGTGAATTTAATGTAAACCCACCCAAACGTGAAGAAATGGGAAGTAAATCCAGCAATTTGCTAAATCCAAATATTTACCCGTTCCGTCTCTTTTTTGACATAAATCCGGATGTACTAAATCCGATATTTAGGTAAATTTAATGGATTTAGCTTCGAAAAAAAAATTAAATCTTGAAATAAGATGCCTAAGACATAAAACAAATTTAAGTGGATTTAAACTTAACTGAACCAAACACTATTCTAGATTTTTGATTTACTAAATTCTATTTAACGTGAATCATGGGTGCAGTCAAACACCCCCATGGCGATGTATATGGTATTCTATGAAATGATACAATGTTATCACTCTTCCAGGGTTGTTGATTGCAAGATTTATCAAATAATTTTGGCTAAATTTTGCTAAATAATTTCCGGAGTCAGATAAATCCTTCTATTATCTTAAGTCCCATTGCTTTCACATTTTTGGCTAAATTCTTGATTTATGATTCCATAGGGAAGCAAATTTAATAGATTTACATTACCATCTTAGAGTTTTTTCGTTCACAAAACTATAACTACCTTCCATTCTTGTCTTTCTTTTTTCTGAGATTGTTAAACTTCCTTCTATGACCTTTTGGGCTATACATCAATCAATTTGCTATTTTACTTATTTATTTATATTCTTCTAGTTTTGTAACATAGCATCAACAACTTGTATATTTTCATTCTATGATTATTTTTCTAGGTTTGTAGTAGGTTAAGCACCGCTCTTACTTTGAATTTCTTTGTTTCCTTTGAATACAACAACAACAAAGCCTTAATCCCACTACGTGGGGTTGGCTACATGAATTCTTTTTCTCCGTTGCGTCCTATTTAATGTCATATTTTCATTTAGTTCTAATAAATTAAGATCATTTTTATACAATAAGCCCAAGTTTTCATAGGTCTATCACTGCCTTTCTTCACATAAGTCGAATATAAAACATCTACTCTCCTAATCGAATCATCAGATGATCGACGCTTAATGTGACCGAACCATCTAAGGCGACTTTCTCTAATTTTGTGCGTCACGGGAGCTACATAAACCCTAACACAGATATAATCATTTTAGATTTTGTCTCTAAGTGTAAAGCCGCTCATCCAACTAGTCATTCTCATCTCGATAACACTTAACTTAGTATTATGCTTCTCTTTTAAAGGCCAACATTAACGCTATAGAGCATTGCAGGTCTCACCACCGTCTTATGAAATTTTCCTATTTTCCTTTCATTTTCCTTTCAGTCTTAGCGGTACTTTTCTATCACACAAAAGACCTGAAGCATTCCTCCACTTCAACCAACTATCTTGAATTCTACTATTAACATCCCCATTTATATTTCCATCGCTTTGAACAACATGCCCGATATATCTAAATCGTTCACACCTTTTAATAATTTGATCACCCAAAATTACACTCCTGTCATTAGAGCTACTACTACTAAAATTACATTCCATGTATTCAGTTTTAGTTCTACT